>NC_041408.2:22880574-23145574 GCF_900747795.2 Erpetoichthys calabaricus | reverse complement strand
TAGAGGTTACATAATAATTCATAAATATGAACTGTTGTTTACAACGTAAACATAATTCGTCGTGTATAGTGGGATTTGGGCAGAGTAACTGCTACATGAAAGACAATGACTTGGTTGTGTTCCTACAAATACTATCCACATATTTCATAATAAGAAACCATGGATCACCAGTGACATTAGCAACAACTTTTAAAATGGTAATACAGAAACATGTAAGAAATAGAAATGTGAGTTCAGGAAAGCAATCAAAGTGGCTAAGCATCATCATAGAAGTAAACTAGAGATAAAATATTGCAGCAGTAATAATTCTTGCAAACCTTGACAGGATCAAAAATGGTTACAGACTACAAAGTAAAACCTAATCCAATCTCTCGATGAACTTAATGACTTTTTACGGCCACTTTGACTGTGATAACAAGCAGCCTGTCATTCAAATTACTGCAGTACCACATGGATTCATCTTTCTTTGTATCTGTACATTAAATTAGAATGACTTTAAAGTGGGTTAATATCCATAAGGCATCTGGTCTGGAAGGAATTTCCAAGTTTGCTTTAAAAACCTGTAGTAACCAATTAGCTGGCGTCTTCAGTGACATCTTTAATATTTCACTGAGAGAATTGGTGGTTCTTTCCTGTTTCTTTGAGCAGCTATAGATCAGAGGGACTAACTCCAAACACAATGAAATGCTTTGATAGACTTGTGCTGGAACAATTTAACATAATAATTCAGAGAGTCATGATCACCTTCAGTTTGCATGTCGTCACAACCAGTCCACAGAGGATGTCATATCCCTTGTATTCCAAACCATCCCAGCACATCATGATAACAAAAACTGCCAGAGTCCAACTTTATAGAATACATGTTCAGATTTAACATTGTTGTACCAGAAAAGGCGACTACCAAAAATGGGTTTTGGACATTCTAACTGGAAGATCTCAGCATGTGTGGACTGCTGGCATTGCAACTAGTATAACTGTAAGAACAGGCACTTACATTACACTGCACAGTGTAGCATGCGGAGTCTCATTTGATACTCCGTGTTCAGCTAGGACTGTGTGGCCAGGCACAGTTCAAACTCTTTCCATCATTATTTTTGTTGATGGCATCAAAATCATAGTTCTGGTCACTAACAATGACATTACAGCTTATATAGAAAGAAGAATTTTATCTGCTGACATTAACTGCTGTTCTGGAACCACTTTAATGTCAGAAAAACTCAAATGTTTTTTGAGTTCAGGAAGCAAAAGGCAGACCACATACAGTAGCTGTCTACAGCAAAGGACATGCATTTGAGAGAGTCAGATGCTATAAATATCTTGGGATGACCATCTTTGATGAAATGAGGTGGGCACAACATATTTTAGCTGTTGCCAAGAAGGATCACTGATAACTCTGCTTCATCAGACACCAGAGGAAAGTGCAGATTTAGCCATCTGATTTCTATTACTTCTACAGGTGCAGAGTGGAGTACATCCTCACTGACTGCATCACACCCTGGTATGTTACCTTCACCACCCTCTGCACTACTTTATGCTGAGCAGGTAACGCAGAATATTACTGGCACCCAACTGCCTTCTGTTCAGGACATAAATAACACACACGGATTTTGAAAGGCCCTGCAGTGGGCTGGCACCCTGCCCGGAGTTTGTTTCCTGCCTTGTGCCCTGTGTTGGGTGGGATTGGCTCTGGCAGACCCCCATGACCCTGTAGTTAGGATATAGCGGGTTGGATAATGGATGGATGGACTTTGAAAGGCAATTTCAGCAAAGTCTGAGCCATCCTGTACTGTGGCTTTTCTCACTTCTTCACTCTGGCAAACGATACAAGACAATTGGCATGCACACCCCTAGATTCAGGGATAGATAGTTTCTATCCACAGGTCACAAAGCTACTGGACAGCCAATCATAGTAACAAATATTATAACATACGCATATACAGTATATAAACAAATACTTGAAAATATAGGATGTGTATATTATATATAATTGTGCATATACAATAGCGAGTTTTTTCTTTGCACTATACACACTTGACAATAAACTTGAACTTTAAGAAGTACCATTTTTGCCATTTCATTACTTGTCTTGGTCTATTTTTAAATAAGGAAAATATTAATCATTTATAATGTAACAAGGTACTTTACCTTATCCAAAGAATACATTGCAAACACTGGCCCATCGTGGGCTTTTATTGTTTTAAGCAAATATGTGTCTTTCCAGATGTAAACATCACCAGTTGCTGCTCCTGAGTACACTAAATCTTCACCACGACCATGACACACACACATCATTGTTTCTAGTTTCCCTGCATTGCCGAAAGTTCCTCGCTTGAAAGTAAGGCCACCACCTTTGAGATAAAACAAAATAAAAAAACGACTAGATAAATACTTTATGCTATTTATGCATTATAACTTTGATGTGTTATACATTCAAATTGATGGACTTAAGTTTAATTGGCTTCATGCAACACACAGTAAAATTAACAACACTAACTTTAAAATTTCAATATTAAGACTACAATTGAATATATATAATATATACTCAAGAGTGAATAAATAAGATCTACAAATGTTACAAATGATACAAATGTTCTGTTAATAATAAACAAACAAAATCCTGTTAAAAAGTTAAACATATTTATATTGCTTAAGGACAACATGGAACAGGGCAAGAACTAACATTGTATACAAACTCACATTCATTCATTCTGAGGCAACTTAGTGGTACCAATCAACTTACTCCTGTACGTGTTTGAAATATGAGCTGAAATTGGAGTATACACAGAAAATCAATGGAAGCTGCGCCAAATAATGACTGGGCTGAGAAATGAAACAAGTTTCCCACAGAGTAAGGCAAGAGTATTAGATAATACACTACCATGTGAAAACAATCACTAACAACTGTAAAATACAATAATATCAAACCCACATTTACTGTATGTGTAAGACGAAATTACAACATTTCACAAATTACTGAACCCTTTATCGTTGAATTTTTCCATTGAACCACTTTCCATCTACAAACTATACTCCTCATTCCAATACCAACAAAAATACGCTTGACCCACCAGAAAAAGCTCAACATAAAGTTATATTGGGTCATTATAGGTTGGTAATACTTAAGGTCCGAAAAGAAGAAAGAAAGAATATAAAAAATTTGAATTCCCAATAAAAAGGTTAAGAATTTTAGAAAAACAGATAAAGGAAGGTGTCTTGAGTAACTTCTGGCAGCTGACTTACTTTGACAAAGTACAAGAAAATAAAGAATGGTATAACAGAAGACACTTGGAGATTGCCCAATATGTTATACAGATTTTAAGTAATATATTTTATTATGATAAGTAAGCATGCCCTCTAAAAGTAGTTGAGGAAAAAATAAACAACCAACAACTGGTTGAATGTAACTAAGAAAATCAAAGACAAATGGAAAGAATTATTGATACAGGCAATAACTAAAGATTTAGACTGGGCTGACAAAATAGTTGGAAGTAAAGTTACCTTTTAAAGCTACCTGATAAAGAATTAACAGAAATTGTTAATCAAAACATAATAGCAGTTACTCAATTAAGATCATGCTGTTTTGATCACAAGAAAGAAGGGCAGAATTTCTGTTTCAGTGTCACAAGATTATAATATTTATCGTTTTTTCATTATTCTTTATCTTTGTGATGGAAAGTATACACAGGGCTATTCAAAATCAGAGAGCAGATTTTAAAATTAGTATTTCAAACAAACTGTATAAGACAAACACATTCAGCACATCACTGGATAGAGGAAAGTTCAAAGTTTGGTCCTATGGTCCTTGTGGTTGCATGCACTCAACAGGAGCACCATGTGTAGCGCGACAAACATCAAAACGGTAGACCATTTCTTGCCACACACGAGTCAACTGGTCCCTAGTTACTGAATTCACAGCTTTCTCAATTCAATGTCACAAACCTTGAAGATTAGCGGGCATAGGTGGAACAAACACTCTTTCTTTAATGTACACCCCATAGGGGGTAAGGTCTGGAGACCTGGGAGGCCATAGACGATGAGCAAGATCTTGTTGTCCACCTTTTCCAATCCATTGTCCTGGAATGGTGCCGTTCAGGTAATGCCGGACCTCCAAGTGGAAATGAGGCAGGGCACCATCTTGCATGAAAATGAAGTCATTTGAATCTTCTTGAAGTTGAATTTTTAAACTTTGAACTTTCCTCTATCCAGTGATTATACAGTTTGTTTGAAATACATTTTTTAAATCTGCTCTTTTATTTTGAATAGCCCTATATTATTAACTGATATCCAGGAAGGCTATCTTAATAAAGTTAACTGAATTTTAGATATAGGCATTTATACTTTACTGTATAACCTAATGTTCTTTTATTTCATTTTGCTGCGGGACACACAGGTAAATCAAACCTTTGTCAATCTGTGTGACATATGGTCTAATTCACCTCAAAACTGTACATTACACACATTTTTTCACTCTGACTTTCCAAAATGTATACAAATGAAAAACCTTAACAGTAAGCTGTGTCTAAAGGCACTTGCTTCGCTGGACCAAGCATTAGGAATGTATCAAGCTCAGATAGCATTAGAACACAAACTTCACTTATTTGTCAAATAGTCCAGGGTTTAAAATAACCCTGAATCCTCTAACAGTTACACCCAATTAATGAACAATCTACAGTGACAACTTACACTATGCTGCTAATACGCCAACTTATCTCTGCTGCAAGAATCCTAACACAACTATCATAACACAATGGGAAAAGAATTTCTCTATTTTAGTTAAAATTGGAAAAAGCAAATTCACTTTAGAATTTGGCAGGTTACATGGGGAATACCAAAATACAGGAGAAGCACCAAAATGTCTGAGCAATGCTACCTTCAGTGCTTCCCTCTATTTATTTATCCTTCCCCCCTTTTTGTAACTGCTATGTAATAAGCACTGTGTAGCAAAATACACAAATAGGACGGGCCAGTGGGTCTTGGCATGAAAAAAAGGGCCAGCCTGAGTTTGACAATGAGGGACTTCGACTAATTATAGTAATATCCTCACTTGCACGGTTTGCGAACAATCCAAAAGACAAAACTTAATTTACACCTCATGAATGAATCTGACTGCTCAGTCTGTAGACCTTGGGATTTGAAAACCCAGGTGAACAAAATGTTTACTTTTAAAAGGGCAGAGAGGAGGTTTAATTTCCAACTCTTCATAAAAGTAAAATGTGTAATCTTATAAATGTGGAAGTGTGTCTGTCTGTCCGGCCCGGAACAACGACTCTATTTTTTCAGGAAGCTAAGGAGAGCTGACCTCCCCCAGAAGCTGCTGGTTAATTTCTATAGATGCATTATAGAGAGCATCTTAACTAACTACATGATGGCCTGCAGGTACAACAGCTGCACCAAGGCTGCTAAAGAAGCCCTGCAGCGGGTTGTAAAAACAGCAGAAGGCCATTATAGGGACTGAACTGCCATCACTCGAACTCTTGTATAAGACTCGCTGTGTGAGAAGGGCCAAAAAACATTCTCAAGGACAAAACTTATCCTGGAAATTCTTTGTTTGAGCTCCTCCCGTCAGGAAGACGCTTTAGGTCAATTCGAGTACGCAGAAACAGACTAAAAAATAGCTTTATCCCATCTGCCATAAACTTTCTGAACTCTGAATCTCCTCAGTCTGAAATCATTTTTAATTGAACATGTGCAATAAGCTATATTGATAATGTGCAATATACTAATGTATTACAATATAGAATATGTAATGTACTATCAGGTGCAATAAAAATTTATGCTGCTGTACTTTGAGCAATAATAGTTTGCTCTGGTTACTCGATCACTTAACACTGTATACGACATATTTGGAGTTATGTGACTTTTCTTTAAATGCACGTTGGGGCGGTCACAAAAAGTAATTTCGTTGTGTTACACAATGACAATAAAGTGCTTGAACTCGAATTTGAAGTGAGAGGTGGAGTTGGGGTAAGGGCTCTACCTCCAAGGAAGCACAAGTGCGGCGAGCACATCAGCAAAACGAAACCTCCCAAGAAAGACAAAGTCACTTAGCCGCTAATGCAAAAGTGATGCTAGCATGCCGGCAAAACGAATCCTTCTAGGAGAGAGACACCCAGAGTAGTTCATTTCAATTACCTGACATCTCTATATTTCAATTTTTTTCTGACAATTTCAATAGTTTCTAGGACCCCAGGCTTTTTACAGCACTGGCTTACACAGCTAGTCATAATATAAACATATGTAAATTTGCAGCTGAAATGTAATCAAATGCAAATTATCGAGACATAAACACTTATTTCTAAAGCTATACCAGTTAATATATTACTTAAAACTGTTCAAGAAAATTAATATTGCCTTTACCCATCCATTTAAAAAAACTTGCTTAATACATGGTTCAATTCACTTGGACGTGGAAAGAAAAAAGTAACCATTATGAGCTTACAGTTAGTGCATAAAAACTGCACAAAACAATTAGAAACAGCGGAACTGCATACTGTACAGTGAAGAATTACATTACAGTTCTAAGGAGGAAAAACATGAAAGCTGTAAGATATGAAAAACATATACTTCGACACAAAGCTAGAGTTCATACATTATTTTTTCATAAAAACAAAAAACAAACAAACAGGAAGGGAATAAAACACTAAACCACAAACAAATAATAAACTTCACATTATAAATAGTATATTAAAGCACTAGAAATTCTCAATAAACTCAGCTCTTTCAGTTGCAAAAATGAACAGGAATCCTCAAAACTTTTGGTGATTCATTATATTTTTGAGAGAGGTATAATGCATGTTAAGAAAATGCTTGTGCATCTGAAATGATAAAACAGCTAAGTCTTCTTAAATAATTCAGTGTAATGATGCAATTTCATTAGTCCTTCAGAATTCCTTCTAAAAATATAAAGTGCTATCTGTGACTAGTTGTGAGAAGTCTCTCATTTATATTTGCTGTAGATTTTTACGTGGTTGCACTGAGTTGTTATTGAAGTGCTTATTAAAGGTATATGCACGACACCCTCTTGGTGTCATAATTTGTTATTTTCCTCACAGCACTAATCCTCATTAGCTGCATTCAGGCCTTTTGAGTTGTGCATTTGCTATACCAGACTGTGAACCAGCTTGTTGAGGAAACATGAGAGGTCCTAAGTGTTGTGAAACCAAAATACTTCAAAATCCACCTACTCTTAAAACAGCAACCTCAACAGCATCAACAGACACTAGATTTAACAAATCTGCTAAAATAGGGAATCCCCTACTGTGTTTTTCAGATGCTTTGCTTTTATGCTTTAAACATTTAACTGTTCATTTCATGGGTTTATACTGGGACACCACCAGAAATATAGAAAGCACTCCTATCTAATTATCAGGTTCTGGTTTACTCAAGGACAGCTTCTGCATTATTTACTTATAGCATATATAGTACTTGAAACCTGCCATCATGACCCCTCCTGTGGAGAGCTTATGGGAAACCTTTTTCATAAAAGGTCTCTCTTCGGCAAACTACATGCAACCTGGGTGAGTCAGTGCAAGATGCTAGATGCAACAGGTGAATATTTCTACCGTGTCACGCCAAAGATTTGTGAAGGAACAGCAATTACGCAATATAATTTGAACAAACTGTTGCCCCAACTCTGAACTATTAGTTCTTGATATCCTGCTCTGACCTGAAGGGACAACTGACAAGAATTTCCAATAGTTGTTATAGTGTCCAGAAATCTTCCTCACTGACACATGAAAACAAGTATAATATTTACAAATGAAACAAGACATTCAGCCTATCTAAATTGTATGGTTAGCGAACAGCTGTTATCCATTGCCTTATCCACTTTAATTACATGGTTGGTTAGTCGGTCTTCAGATTTCATGATTCTCTGTGTAAATAAACATTTGACATTTCCCATCTTGAAAGTGCTTTGTTTCTATTTCCACTGGTTTGCTAAAGTGCATATTTGCTAGTTATTTGAAAAAAAGTAATTTGGAGTAAATTTGCTAAAGTCTTTATATATATATATATATATATATATATATATATATATATATATATATATATATATATATATATATATATATATATATATATATATATATATACACACACACACACACATAGGGTGGTCCAGATCTAATTATGCAATTTTCATTACACTATAACTTAAGTTTATTACATAGAGAATTCACAGCACCTGCACTGCACATAGAGATTTCACTTAAAATTCTTTTTGTTGCCGATAGATGGCAGCACCTGCCCTGCATTCCAAAATGGTGGGGAGATGGTTGTCAGTCGGACAGTTGCATAATTAGATCTGGACCACCCTATACATTATATATATATATATATATATATATATATATATATATATATATATATATATATATATATAGATATAGAGAGAGAGAGAGAGAGAGAGAGAGAGAGAGAGAGAGAGATGCACATATATATACTCACACATACATACACACATATAAGTTTATATATACATACATACCAACATGTTGCCAGAATTTAATGTGTTTCATTCCAACTGTAACAAGTTTGTCTGCATGATGAGGGTTGCATTTCACAACAAAAAGTTTATCCTTATGCCCCCTGAAACAATGGAACATTTAAAATTGGTTAAAATACATTTATTTTATATTACATGACTTTATGTAATTATTCAAAATAATTACAACTGTAAAATACCTTGCTGTTGCCAACTTTTCTCCCTTTTTCCAATCCCAAACTACAATAGTATGGTTGTCATCTATTCCAATTGAAACAAGACTTTTTCCATCAGCTAGAAAATAAACAAATATTTGAAATTACCAAATTTGTCCCATTTTGAGATGAGGTACAACAAAGAAACACCTACAGTAAATGAAATACAATAAATGGCCATTTCTGTTAGCCAAAGACTGACCATATTAATTATACATTTTAAGATGTATTGCAGAGATGAGAGCGATGCATACTGAATTTTAAGGAAACAAATAGCTTAAGGGTGCAAGGACACAAGGACCCATTCGAGAGTGTGCTGCCGATTCATCAAAAGTAGGGTGGTACTTGACTTTGGAATACTTTCACAGAAGAGATCAGAGAATGGAGTTTAAAGCTGCTTTACTGCATGAAGCAATTTGAAATGAGGTTCCTGTGGGTGGGCAAGATCAGTAGCATTTAAACACTCAATTCTGGGAAGGCCATGCGAGACAGTAGGAGTTTTTATTTATTTATATATTTCTTACTTTGCAATTTTATATCCTCCGTGTGTTCATGCCTCTCAACTATGTCTGCTAATAAAGGCACCATTATTATGTACAAGTTGACCTTCTTAAAATGAGTCCCTGCCATTTTTTTTTTTTTTTTTTTTTTTTTTATAAAAGGTAGAGGCAATTCCTAGTAAATGTTTATTTCATACTTAATAATTAGTTTGATCAGCTAAATTAGTTTTTGGGAATCAAAGTTTTCTTTGTAATTATATATAGCATATTTATGATGGAATAAAGTTTTAATTAGAGAGATATGCTTCCTTATTTAACCAGGAATCTTTAAATTATTTTAATTATATTATTTACACTGGGTGTTACAGACTCAAATCAAATGTATGTTTTTTTTGTATTATAGTAATAATAATAACAGCAGCTAACTACTTAAAATGACGAGAGCCCAGGCTCAAACCCACAACTTTTTGTTTACTCTTACCTCAACATCAGCCAAGCAGACAGTTGACTTTCTGTCAATTGATATTTGAGCTTCGGTTTTTACTCATTGACAGCAACATGTAAAATGCATAATATCTTTTTCTTTGGTTATATTCTTGAATAAAAGCACACTTGCTTTGTTATACCCTTTGTCACACACGTGTGCATAGGAGGCAGCTAAAGGGCTCGAGGGAAGACAGTTCTGAGGCATGCCGGGATGTGGCAGAGTGCACTGATTCTTTTTTTCCATTGCCTGTAGACCATTCCCGGGAGATCTCACCTGGCTCTCATGACGTCACTTCTGGGACCGAGCCAAATAAAGAAGACCTTACCGGCTCCGGCCCCTGTGATGTCACCTCCGGGCTTGAACCAATGGCAGATGAACCTGAGCTGGCCAGACCCATATGACCTCACTTCCTGTCTTCCCCTTTAAAAGTCTAACCATTTCCCCTATGTGTCAGTCTTGTTTTGGACTCTGTTGTATGCACATCAGTGCTCTTTATTGAACAGACGACTTTGCAGCCAGGATACCACATTATACGGGTGGCTGCCCCAAACCTTTATCTGTGTAATATCTCGTTATTGCGACACCTTTTAGAAAAGTTTTTATTTGATATTTGGACTTCAGTCTTCACACACTATACACTTCTCGTCTTTTGCCATTTACTAGTAGAACATGAAAAAAAGGTTTCTGTTTTAGTTATGTCTTTAACATTTCTTGCCTCGCATTTCCTGTCATCCTACATTTACCCAAATCATTGTAGACACAGAACATACATGAAATATATGTATTCCAAATAACGATATATTATTTACCCTACACAATTCTAGGCACCCTACAGACTTGAGCTGGGAGAACTTAGCAACTGACTTCAGCTGCGTTGGTGGGGGACGAGATAGCAGGCTGCTTGCTGCTTGTGCTGATCGCCACATTTGCAAAACGAAGACGCTGATGAAGAGGTGGAAAGGAATTTAAGCTGGCCCAGTATTAGGACTTTTTCATAGGCTTCAGGGATTCTAGTGTTAAGTGCATACATAGTAAACGAAGTAACAAAAACACACCAAAAACATACCTGAAAAGTCAAGAGCACAAACTCCCCGCTGATGATGCCCTTTAAGAAGGGATAAGCACTTTAGTGTCTGTGTGTCCCAAACTTGAATAGGGGGATCTCTTCCTACCTAAAAGAAACAGAAGAACATTAAATGCAAAAAGGAGGTAGCTTTAAATGTCACTATTGGTTCATTATTTGGCTACTATGGCTATTTGGTTTATAATTTATCTCTGCTCCGAACTGAAACAGAAAATGGAGTGGAAGTGTGACTGGTTAAATTACTGTATTATAACTCTTTTTCGTCTTGAATCTGTCTTAGGAAATGATATGTTTGGAGTTTGCATTTCTCCACTGTCTTCATATGGTTTTATGTGTATGTATGTATAGCAGACAGTACTTAATACAATATACTGGGTGACATGGCAGAGCAGTAGTTACCACTACTGCCTAACATATCTGTGGATCCTAAGCTTGGTTGCTACCTATATTGGAGACTGCATGTTCTCCCAGTATCTGCATAGGTTCCCCTATGTGTACTATGGTTTTCCTTCCAAATCTCCAAAGACAAGCAATCCGTATATACAAAAAGACAAAAAAACTCATGTAATGTCGTCCGGCGTCCACAAGAGAGATGCAATGTCCAATGAACAAAGGCAACAAAAAAATCACAAAAAGGAGGGATGTGAAGGCTAGCATATCAGGTTCCAAAATGCATGATGTGATCAAAACAGGCAGACTCATCACTGTACCATTGTTTTGCAGAGCTAGTATGTATATAAAAATGTAGGTGTTTATATATTCAAGTACCTTCTGATTGTTGCATATATTCATAATTGTGTTTTGTGTTCTATGTAATTAAGTTCTTTATGTGAATTATAGTGCGTTTTTAATCACTCTAACCCTCTAACTAGATTAAAAGGATAGATGGCTGGTTGTATTTGTAATAGGATATTGCGTGACTGGGTTTATAAGGCAGAAGTGCACTTTATAAGAGTTAAGAGAAATTAACTTTTATATAAGAGTAATAGAAATTAATTTAATTGAATTTAATCAAGGTCACGTAATTATGTATCTGTGACTCATAGGGCTATATTCTGATTGGTGTATATTATGTGCACTTATGTAGGGGACCCAAGATCTGGGAAGGTCTGGGAGGATTCAAGAAAAGGGCCGAGGCATTCTTAGGAAACAAATAAATCTGAACCTCACCCAAGTGCTAGTGCTTGTCTGTATGGAGCATCATCTCAGTGATGATGAAAAGTGTATGGTTATGCTCCTTGGTCATATCAGGTGTGGAATGCCTCATGTCACCCTTAAAAACTGGAATGTGAAACTGCTGAAATTGTTAGGCTCTCAGAATGCAGTGTTGCAGTGTAGCTGTTCAATACACAAGCCTGTTATTGGGATGATCCTGTGACAGTACTACAGAGAGGACTTCACTTCAGAACTATCAGCCAGAGCGTGTGGAGGAAGACAGGGTTAGAGTTATTGTTAAAGCAGATTGATGTTCTGCTTTAAAAGAAGTTGGCATTCAGACTTCAGCGGAACAGGAACATTTAAATCAAAACTATAGTGGTCTTTGATAGACAGCTTTTAAGTATGTGTTTTTTGTTTGCAGATTGTGTATCTGTGTATAATGCAATTCATATACCAAAAACATGCATATCCTAGAAGATGGCACTCTCTGTATATATTTTGTATATATTTTGTGTATATTCCATAGTGCCAGAGTAAGATTTAAGCATTTAATCAATGGGACTTTCCTGATTACCACAAGGTATTTCACACACTGATCACAAGCTTATTAATTTATATGTGCTGAGCAACATGCCAGTCCAAGACATAGATAAAGATAATAACATGAAATATTAGAACAAAAATAATAAAAATACTACAGTCTTAAAATGATTCATTATCATTAGTAGTTTTGCAACAAATTGGAACAAATCGGCCAAACCCAAGACAGTCTTCGAAAAAACATTTATTTAAACAGTTTAAAACAATTTTTTTGGGGGGGTTGGGGAACCTTAGGATACATGACCAAAAGTTTTTCACTGGTGAAGAGCATCTATAGCCTTGGTTCCAGGAGCTGGTCCTGGCAAGTTTGCTTTAGGTGAGGTTTGATTAAATACAGTATAATAAGGAGTGTTATTGGAGTTAAATTTTGGGATTATTTTTGCCTGAACCTTATTCTTGGGCCAAGTGGCTAAAGTATAACACTACCATAACCTGTCAGTTTTACTTCATCTGACTGTGATTTCTTGTGGACACCGGTGTGTCTTGAGGCTGAATGTAATTCAATGACAAATAAAACTAAAGTACCAGTCACTCTGTATCTGAAGTACTGTTCCATAAAGGAGTTTAATTACACCTTGTTTACAACTGAGGGTGTAAGTGACTGTTAGACTGACCAACACATTAGAGCAGTAGATCTGTAGGTGAGGTAATGGACAGTAGTGGTGAAGGGGTGCACACAACATTCTGTTTGCTGGTTTATCTACAAGCCCACTTTCAGCTGCGGTTATGAAAATTAAGAAATTACAAAAAAAATGGGGCTGTGGGTACAACAAGCCATGACGTTTGTCTTGCTTGGCTTAAAATACAGGATAGTGTGAGGCGCCTGATATTCCAAGACCACCCCATTCCACCATAACCTCCTGGGTACTTTGTTGGGAAGATTTAACCGGTCATGACCCACAGAGAGGAGACCAAAGCACCCATGATGAGCTTGACAGATTGCATCTCTGTTGGTCTTCAAATGTCTATGAATTTTCCAGGAGGAGACAGACACCGTTGCTAAGTTTAGGGAAGAATGACCTGAACAACAGTCTGTTAATGGTCATATTTGCCAAGGCAGAAAGAAACTAACATAATCACTTTTTCATGCACTATTATAAGGACTGAACTGTATAATTGTCAGATATATTATCCAGTGCTGCAGAGAGTACATATACTGTACTTTATTAACTTGAAATGCATTCAATACTTTCTGAAATATTGTATTTTATATAAACATTAATTGATGGAATATTCCGCCAAATGAAGAGGAGGGATTTTGTCATAGCATCACTTTAGTCCACTATTATTTAATTCTAAAATGTGTTCTAGCTAAAACAGAAATGTCAGAAGAATGTACATGTTCTCCCATATTTATGTAGGATTTCTTAGTGTATTATGGTTACTTTTACATCTCAAATATATGCATATTTATTTATTTTGCAATTTTTAATTGGCAAAGTAGGAGTAAATGTGCCCTGTGTAAGTGTACAAAAAACGAGCATATGGAAAACTATTTTCAAACCTGAAACTCAGTGAGCTTTGTAAAGAATGACCTTTTCAATGTAATGATAGCAAAAAATAGTCCTTACCTGTCCAGTAGCTACATAATCTTTAATTGGATGAATTGCTAAGCTAAGGATGTCATCATCATGTCCCAGATAAAATCGCTGTGTATGTTGCTGTCTGTTGTATACGACTGCCACAGCTGCCACATGATAAACCACTTCACCAGTCTGTGTGTAGAAAAGATTGTTCCGACAATCATAACCTCTATACCTAAAAAACAGTAAATCTTTATTACATATGGCACATTTTAAAATATTACATTCATTTTTTTTAAAAAACAACATTGGACAAAACACATTGAAATGTTTTTTTGTCATTATGTACCAAATACAAACTGTTAGATGAAGTACACTGTATGGTCCCGCAACATAGAAACGCTCTGCTGAGCTGGACGGAGCTGTCCATTCTACCATCAGCACTATCTTCCAAGATTATTTTTTAACTTAGTTACCAGATTTCTTACAACAATATGATTAATATTCATGAGACATGGGTAAAATGGGTGAGTTAGGTTTTCTAGCATTTTCCATTTCGAGGAGACAGAAATAAACTGGCTTATGCTTTCATGGTCTGACTAAACACTGATGTTTCCTGCATAAAATTCTAGATCCTGTGATCCTTCATGAATGACTAGGGGGCTTTGCCCCCTGCTCGCTTCTCTCGCCAACCCCCGGGCATGCGCTACGCGCTAGCCTCTTTGCGTTTCTGACGCTCGCATATGGGGATACGGCTGTACAATTAAACAGATTTTTATTTTCATTGGAATTGTTTCATCTGCATAATAGAACTAACTATTTTACATTACAGCGAGTAATTAACCATATTAAAAAACAGTAAAACGTAATAATTTGAAAGTAAATTATGTTTCATGTTGTGTTAGAGTTATTCATTGTGTAATATGATTTCATTCTGTCTGGCTTTGAAATTAACACGCAAATACTTTTTAAACTTACACTATTACTGTTAAACTTCAGTAAAAACAATTTTTTGAATTAAATTTTCGTCAATATTGCATTGAATTTTGATTCTGTGTTTGAACTTTCATCATGACAGTGCAATGTATAACTGCCAGTGATTGAATTTCGTTTCTCTTTATTAAATAAAACAACTTTTTCAAATGTTTGGCTCTGAGAATTGTTAATTGTCTTTGCAAAAGCTATTCCAACGGGTAAATGTTAACATTTTAATACGAATGGAATATCAAGTTCTCCTTTGTTGTCTAAGGTTAACCATGGAAGATGTACTACATTACCTTTCAGATATTATTCAGATATTGTAAGTTGATGTTTTCATCTTCCGCACGATCACCACTAACTGTTTCAGCATAGACTATTGATACGCATTTAACCAATTTTCCAGGTAACCGATTGACATTTTTGGCGTGAATTTGTTTGACTTCATCATTTCTTGGTGCTAGGATTGCCCGTGTACTCATTTTTTCTGTTGATAACCCTTCGTGATGAAATTCTTCAATAAGATTTGGACATAATACGTCTTCTTGAATTGGAAACTTAAAGTGAGGAAAACGTTAAAATTTATAAGAGCTGAGAGCGCAGAAAGTGTGTCTGATAAAAGCATTCACACAAATGAGAGGTGAGAGGACTGTGGTCTTGTTTGAAAATGGTTGAGAGGAGGGTGTGACTTGAAAAAATCTCTTCAAAAAAGTCTTGTCTTATCACAGGATATTTTTTATATAATATAATTTTCCTTGCAACAGTGAACCCAACTGGTTATGGAGACATAATGGAACCCAAGGGTGCAAATACATTAGTAAGATGATTTTAATTCATTGTTTAAATTTTATTTATTTCTACTGTATGTATAGCAAACCAATATTAAATGCCATTTAAATTTTTGTAACATATTAATACAGGAAGAGTATTATGATAAATAGGGCACATTTTATGCATTGACTGATTAACCATTTTAAATTCTTTTTTACAAATATAAAATTTAAAATGTTTGGTTGTATTGGTGATTACTACTTCTGTCATACCATTCCAAGGATCTGCATTTATCTTCTAGCCCATTTATTTTCAGTATGAAATAAATACAATGTATTCATCTTTGCATTCATTTCCTCCAAGGACTTTATTTGCCTTTCTCATTCTGAAGTAGAGGCTCTAAATTGTCCTAAAGTGTTAGTGTGTGTGTGTGTGTGTGTGTGTGTGTGTGTGTGTGTGTGTGTGTGTGTGTGTGTGTGCGCACATGAAAGTGCCAGCAATGAAATGTTGAACTGGTCAAGTTTGGTTCCTGTCTTGCCCCTACTACTGCTAGTGTATGTTAATGACCTCACAATGCTACAATGAACAATGCAGAGTCAACATTTGGATAGAGACTAATAGATTTCTTTGAAATTCAATTTATTGAAGCAACACAAAATTTGTCAAGTAATATGTTGTTCAATGAGATATACTAGTAAATTGTTTAACTATGTCTGCCAATCCTAAACGTTTGATTGCAGGCTTATATTATGACTTACAGGGTGGCATTGTGGCACAATGGTATCACTGCTGCCTCACAGTAAGAAGACCAGGGTGCACCGTCCTGGGTCCTCTCTGTGTACACTTTGCATGTTCTCCCTGTGTCTGAATGGGTTTCCTCCAGGTGCTCCAGTTTCCTTCCACAGACGTGCAGGTTAAATGAATTGGTGATGCTAAATTGGCCCTTGTGTGCGAGTCTTTACCCTGCAATGGACAGGCACCCTGTCTACGGTTTGTTCCTACCTTGTTTCTTATGCATCCTGGAATAGGCACTAGCCAACCCCAACTCTGGTCTGTATTAAACAAGTCAGAAAATGACATCACATTATAACTTATAAAACTGGTGCTTAAAAAAACTAATCTTACAAAGTGGTGTGTACAATCCGTTCCTTCTAACTTGTGCCATATCCTACTAAAATAGAAAGTTTACTTATATAAAAATGCTAAATGTGATATGAAAAATGAAAATCAAGAGACCCTCCTGTGTGTCAATGTTTCTTTTACCCGTGAACAAACTGTAGTTTTAGACTTTCTTCTGGTGCTCTTTCTCGCTTTAAAGAGCTGACTGACTGGTTTTTCTCTTTGCTTTGCTGCTTTAGTTGAGGTAGATCTTCTTTGTAGACCTAAGAATTAAGAACAATGAAGAAATAAAAATACAAACATGATAAAGACACCACATTTACTTGAAAGAACAGACTGACATGGACAGACAGACAGACACTTATCCTTATTAAGGTGAATTTTCATACATAAGTATAGCTCAAAGTGTTTTAGAAGTAGTAAAAGAAAAATCAAAGCTGTGAAAGAGGCAAACTGTAGGAATCTCTAGTTTGAAAGTCTTTAATGGTTAAAATGGTAAAAAATCAATGTCTGATTTAATAATATACATGTTTGCTATAATCAGATGGTCAGAAAGGATAGGCAAACAAAATCTCCAAGGATGTTGGAGAAAATAAACATCCATGAGCCGCAAGGCCAAAAGACAGTCCAGCCCTATCTGGGCATTCTACAGTACATAAATGAGACAACATAATTCAGCATTATCTATCTATATATAATAATAAAGTCCTAGAAGATGAGATTCTACAGGTATCATCACAGTAGTAATACCCTTCAAACATTTTAGCATCAAAAGCTGCTGAAGAAACACTATGGCCCAGTGGAGCAGAGCAGAGCACTACCATGTGATATTGGAGAGATAAAATAAAAACAAAAAATGTATTAGTAATCGAAAGAAATTTGAAATGTTTAGTACTAAGTGATATACTCTATGAAAACAGACATGCTCATTGCTGTGAACAAATACAAACTTTAAAGAAATACAATTGTGTATTATTAGTTTTTGATTTCGTAACAGATACAATATGAATAAATTATAAAGCCAAATTTAAAAAGAGCGTTTTGAACAGCTTTTTGAAATGTTCAACTGAGATTACGGAGATTCTTACATACAATTAAAAGTATTTTAAAGTAAATTTTAAGAAGAATAAAACAGCCAATGTAATGATGCTAATATAGGTGAAATGTGTTCAACTTTTCTGTTACTCATGAAGGTTCTTGCAGTTGCATTTTAAACTAGCTGATTACAATGGATAATTACTTAAATAATGTGTGAGGAAATATTGAAGGTTTTACTAACAGAAAAAAATGGCAACATCACTACATATTTCATCTGTACAATATTATTATAATACTACTGATATATGGAAACGGAAGGAAGTACCGGCAGTTTATAGAAAAAGCAAATCTCCTGGAAGCTGCTAAGCACATCAATAGAAATGTTCTTTGGCCTTTTTCTAATAACAAAATATCACAGAATATACTGTACAAGTGAAAGAAATATCACTAATAACAAAAGCAAAATCAACATGGATGTGCAAATGTATGATGTGAGGCCCGTAGGGTTTTAAGCCTGTGAAATCCTTACAAGATAATGAGCACAAAAAAAATCAGTAAATGTAATGCAAGAATATTGTGAATGAATGTGACTCTGAACAGAGAAATGATGACCATTGAGGATGGAAAATTACATGACTAGTATGATCATACGAAAATTGGGTAACAATGTAGTAGAAAGAAATAAACAATGAATTCCTGGAGAATTCAGGTAATTTTTTTAATTTAAAATTATTTAAGAGCTGTCTACTCCTAATATATTTAATAACTATCTTTACAATTAAATAATCATTTAAATTATAAAACATACAAATTCAAAGTTGAGTAGCATGGTGGCACAGTGGTAAGTCCTACTTCTTCATAGCTCCCAAAATCAAATCCTAGTCTAGGCAAAAATATGCACATTCTCCTCAGGTTTATTTGGGTTTTCCCCCGGTACACTGGTTTCTATTCCACTTCATGCATTTTACTGTAATATGTAATTGTAAAATGTTCCAGAATAAATTAACATGGGATTATAAATATGTCCTGAGAAGAGTGAATGTGGATTCAAAAAGACTGTGTTATCCAGTTTAACAGTTTGCTGTTCAGCTCAAAAGACAAGTATTGCTATTAAGTGAATATTTTTGAGTTTTTAATTGATTTCATTGTTGGTTTACTGCATACTTTATGATGCTGCAGTTGCCAGTTTAACAGGGAGAAAAATGCACACAACTAGATTAAGCAAGCTATCTACTGTTATGGGGCTTGAGGGATATAAACTTCTTACAACATCAATCAAAAGCTCAAATATCTGTTTAGTGTAAGATTGAAGGTTTGAATTAATTATTTATAAAAACATTTTTCAAAGGATAGAAATTCCATTTCCACTATTTCACTATTCCAGTGCTGTCTGCTAACTTTAAAGTTACCGTACTTTGCTACATGGTGATTATTACATTTCAGTTCTGCTTAAACTTGACACTCCTCAGCCGTCAGTGCAGCACAGCTTGATCTGACTTTTGAATGTTTTGATAGTTTTTCATATACAGATATTCTGATCGAGCGTTCTCTACTTTATCCAAACATGTCAATCAGGGCATAAGGCTCAGTTTTCCTACAACATTGTTTTTTGAAAAGCAGGTAAAAGACCAACTCATAAATCTTTTCAGTAAGAAAATCAGACTCTTCTCATAGCGTTTACTTACATTTCACACATCTCAACAAAAAAGACAGGAACATAAATATTTATCAGTTCCAATTCTGCATTTTATGAAAAGAGCCACTTAATAAGAGAAACAGTAATATTTAATATATAATATTCCAAGCAAAATGTTATTTATTAATGAATAATAATACCAAATAGAATCCATTTTCCAACCCGCTGAATCCGAACACAGGGTCACGGGGGTCTGCTGGAGTCAATCCCAGCCAACACAGGGCACAAGGCAGGAACCAATCCCAGGCAGGGTGCCAAACCACCGCAGGACACACACAAACACCAAGCACACACTAGGGCCAATTTAGAATCGCCAATCCACCTAATGCAGAGACGGAGAGAACGTGCAAACTCCACACAGGGAGGACCCGGGAAGCGAACCCGGTCCCCAGATCTCCCAACTGCGAGGCAGCAGCGCTACCCACTGCGCCACCGTGCCGCCATATATAATATTGTTTCTATGTATTTTGCAGTGCTTATTTTACTGTTTTTAAAAAGTACAGTGTTTTTTGATTTTATCAATTAAGACCAACAGCCTAGTCAGAATCTGCTGAGAAACCAACTACTTGTACATGTAAAAATATTAAAATTATCTTTTGCGTAAAAGAACAATGTAAATTTGCAAGGTTGCATATGGTTTGAAATTTCTGAAGGACTCATTCAATTACTAACATGTTTCTGGTACTAATACAAAATGAGCAAGATGTCAACATTTATTAAAAATAATTCCGTTGCCCATTTAACATTAAATCGAAATTTACATTGTAATCATAAATCGCTGCCCACCATATACTATGTAATTTTATATCTTAATAACCACACAAATATTTCCATATTCTGAGCCCATTTCTTTCAATTATAAGAGTTTAGCAAGCTGGGACCAACTCTGAATATTTTGCTAATCAGGTGTAATTTTCATTCACGAAAATACTGTCATATGTGTTTACATGACCTCCTTACAGGCTCTGTCAAGGTATGTCAAGGTATGTAATAACACATCAGGATGAGAGGGAATGCGGTCGTTAACAGCGTCATCTCCTTCTCTCCCTACGGTGTTGAGAAACCACCCATTGAAGCCCACTGACTCCGCCCACCTCTGGCTTAGCCTCCATAAAAGCCTGAGCCTCGCTGAAGGAGGTGTCATTTCTGGCAACAGCAACCTGCCAGAAGGAGCTCCACTACCACAGTGACCTGACTACTGGCTAACCAGCCTCTATACCTTGTTTTGATTTTGATTACCTGCATAGTAGGGTGCAAATGCTAAAAAGTGTTTGATTTCCTTTGGGTTTTTTTTGGGAGAAAAATAAAAAAAACAGGATGACTGGGTTGGTGCCCAAAATGTTTCCAGTTTATGGAACTTTCATTTCTGCACTTGGCCACAATACCCATACAGAGACAGTTTAAAGTCTCCACATTGCGTAACACACATAGCGCTTTGAGTGTGAGAGAGAACAAGAATTTCTTAGAAAAAAGCAGGCAAGAACAGAGTGTTCAAACTCTTGATAGAGGGTGTCAGAGGTAATAATCAAACCTGGGCTTCTAGAGCTGTAAGGCAGAAGCGGCAATCACTGAGGCACAGATGTCTTCATATCATAAGCAGTGATTATATAGTAAAAAGGAAAGGGAAGTATAACTAATGCAGTTACTAATGATAATGTTCATATCCATGAACACAAGATAAGATAGACAGATACTTTACTAATATAAAAGGGGGAAATGAAGAACATTCGTCACTGATGAAGTGGACACTTAATTGAGGTTGCCTCAGGCTTAAAAAGTAGCATGGCTAAAGACAGAAATTAGACTAAAATGTTCAAAAAAAAGCAAAAATATCAGAACTTTGCAATGGAGTTTTAGACTTGTGGTTGAGACAGAATGGGCAGTATATCAAAAGAAATATGCATAATATACATGGTACAAAATAACTGGCAAGGCATAAAGGCATTTTATAGGTGGAAGAAGAAAGAAATACAACCCATTCGCTGAATGGCTTGTAAAAAAGTCCCAGAGCAACTGGATTACACAGATGAAAAAGATGGTTCTCAAATCTAGCATTTGAAGGTAAACTTCTTCAGTTGATCATCTGCTTGTATTCAGCTACAGCAAATGAATATTGCCTTGATAATATTGTAAGGCTAAAAAAGAATACAATTACTTATGGATTCTTTTTTTTTTTTTTTTTAAACATCAAAGACTATGGTAACTGATTTCTGTATCTCAGTGGTACATACTGTTTATGTAATTTAAATAATTAACTTACCAAATTTAGAATCTATAATTTAACAACAGCAAAATGTCACACTGCTAACTTTTTTTTTTTTTTTTTTACTTAAATTCCATTTAATATATTTTTTTCAAAAACAAATTTTCACAATCATTGTACAGTATACACTCATGGTGGGAGTTTTTCCTTATATTATTACTAACCTGGCGGTCATAGTTAATTTGGGCTTCTTGTTCAATGTCTGAGTCCAACTCTGGTACATCTGATAAATCTGAATCTGACTCTTCACTGTTGGAGTCAACACATCCCTCTTTAGCAACACAAAAATTAAAATACATTAGAATAATATTCCAGTCTTTTAAACCTGTCTTAGCAAATTGACAGAACACAACATATCATAGCTCAGCACCAAATGCTGATTCAGATCAGCTACAGTACTGTTAGTGGTTTAATAGACGCCATATTGCCAAATTAACATTGCATAGTGCAAAAATGAGCAAATACATTTTACCTTGAGTTGGAGTTTCCAGATTTCCATTAGAAATTCCATCAGCAAGAAATCTCCATTGAAATACAGAGTGATCTGCACCACCAGTGCTTAAAACCCACTGCAAATCATGAGACCAACGAACATTCGTCACATGCGCTGAGTGGCCAACATATTTTCTGAATTTTGCTCCTAAAAAAAAAAAAAAAAAACTTTCAGTATATTCATGAATACTATACCTGCAGTACTTTTATTATTGTTTAACTGCCTTTATAATATGTACAGTAGAGCATTTGAAGATAAACACATAATTAATGGTTCATATGTTATACTGATTACACAAAAAAAGAACTTTAAAACTGTGAGAAACAGTGATCTATTCTGATGAACCAGGTGTTTTTTTTTTTTTTTTAACTTTTAAGATTAACAGTAAATTAATTTTCTTGCTTACGTATCTTCACCAATGTCAAACTGTAGAAACAGCACACAAGTCTTTATAGGAGACAGAATCAGGATTTTGGACAGTCAACAGGCTTTAAGAAATCATTATCGTTGAAACTGAAATCCATAAATTGAAGCAATTTAGATGTGCAAAGTCTTCTTTTATTCACTGTCTGCAAGGACTATTTACTTTGTTTTTCTAGTTATTATATTAATTTGATAAAAAACTCTGTACTGTAAGTCTTCATTTTGACTACAGGTTCAGCCAGACATTTCTGTTATATGATTCCCCTAAAGGTTTCTGGTGTTGGAGGCAGGTCATATAGCAGTAAATATTAAAATAGATAAAATGTCTAACTGTGTAGTGGCATCATTTCAATCCAATGTAATGGAAGCCCATCTGTACTGTCTTGTAAAATTCTGCTGGCACTGGCTATTTTTTTATTATGGTCACTATATGACTATCAAGCACAATATATATATAGGTACTTATTACCCCATGTCATTCCTGCAGTTGTTTAATGAACCACACCAACCAAATGGTGCATCCATCCAAAAAATGTATATTGGATAAGCATATTGTGTAAGTTGTGAGTAAAACCTGATATTAATTTTCTTGGGCAGACTGATAGGACTAAAAATAAATAAAAATAAATTCACAAAAATAGGGAGATCCAGTTTTGCATGAGAGAAGAGAACATTATTTTTTCAGATATGTTGGGTTGCATTGCATTAAATGGGGTTTTATAAATCTTTTACTGTAAAAATTATTATTATTATTAAAACAAGAAAAGGTGGATCATACAATATTTTCTAAAGTACATAAAATACTTTTTGTTATGCGCTGCTGCGTATCCCAGTTTTACTGTAAGTGTCATTTCTGGAATAACAAAAGATCCAATAGACTCTAAGTTAACCGATTGTGCCCATGACAGAACTTTACAATTTTCTTCAATATAAAAAAAAATCTACAGCTTCTTTTTTTTTTTTTTGCTTACACAGGATGTTCTTCATTTGATGACTTTTCTTTTCTTGGCTAACTGTAACTAAAATAATCTGTTTTCAAGAATCATGTAAATTCACTTTAATTCCACTCATTACTCTGAAATACTTGTGCAAGTAGTCATAAGCACTCTCATTCCTCAGTGATCATCATTAAATCTTTTACTATTTACAAGCATTTCTTTCTTTTTGATGGACGAAGAAAGTGTGAAGCATATGCAGAGATACATGGGAAACAAAAAAAATTCCCTCTGTGCCCAAGGCTGCTACTTTAAACAATGGAATGAGCCAGTCCCACACCACCGCTTCATTGCGCAGCCAATGTGTGCCCCAAGATTGAAACTCTGTGAGCGCAATGATCTATATTTTATTTACTTAGAGCTAATTTGTAGCCATTTGTTGCATTTTTTTATGTTATTCATTCCATCTGTGTCTTTTGTTGCTTGAGACACAGTGGCACAGTTCTTAGCACTGCTTCCTTACTGTACAGCTCAAATGACATATTTGGCTATAATAATTGGTCCATCAAAGTTAGACAGCTTTTCCCAAGCCCTCAGGGATACTTAAAAGACCACAGCACCATTATACTGTAATTTGGTAAAAACTATTTCAGTACCTCCTTCATTGAATTCATTGCATTTTGCAGAGTAGGGCAAAGTTCGTGAACATTTCTGTAATTTCGCCCATCTCGAGGAGAAGCGAATTCAGCAGGATTCACTCACTACTAGTAATGTAACATAGTAAACAGTTAATATAGCATATCCTCAAGTTTTGTACAATAAATATGCCGAATGATCTCTTGATTGTTCATGTTATACTGTATCTATCGAGCCACGAGTGTTCTGTTTGTCAAAACAGTGAAGTCCTTTTATTTGATTGTACATTAGATCTTAGCCCCAACCACCAGACACAACTCAGCTGAACACAATTTCAAAGGTAAACTAAAATGTTTATTTTATAATCGTACTTTAACACAGTAAAAGACAGTCCAACACAATATCATTGAAGTTTTGTACAATAAATATGCCAAATGATCTCTTGATAATAAGCACCTCTGTCTCCTTTCACCACAACCTCTGTGGGCCTGGCCCACCTTCTCTTGATTCTGACCCCGAGATAGTTGAGGCAGCATCTTTTATGCCGTACCCGGGAGTACTTCTGGTGCTATGACATTGCATAAAGAAAGCATTCCTGGGTCATGCAGAAGTTCACCATAATAGGGATATCCAGTCTTCACAGTGACCCCTGTGTGGCACCCACAGACACCAAAAAGACTGGCCCTTTGCACTACAAGTCCCAGGCAGGTGTCCAAACTGGGCTGCTATCAGAGGAGCATTGACACCACTCACATTGGAGGACACACTAATCATTAAATCCCTTTGTCCCTTGTTCATCCATTATTAGTTCCTCCCGAGTAGGATAGAAACTGGTAATTCTCCCAGCCAAGTTGTGCCTCCCTTCTTGTTGTTCTTCCAATTTGGCCACCAGGCTGGGAAGCAAATTACCCTCAGTCCCAGTCGGGGTGCCAGTCCATCAGCTCTCACACCTACAACCTAGATTTCAAAGATACATAGAATACACCAGTTGTCATGACTAAATCTGATGCAAAGTTAATATGATTGTAGGTGTGTGCTGCACATGTTTTAACAAAAACTGATAAATTCATTTATACAACCCATTTTATTATCCTTGTACTGGTTTGATATTAAAGATTCATGTTAAAATTCTACTCTTAGTTTACAAATGCATTGCAGGTATTGCCCATTTATTTTTGCGACTAACTTACCACTTATTTATCTGTTAGTTCTTTAAGTCCTGGGTTCTTTAACCTCCTGGCTGTTCCACAGACAAGACTGTGAACAATGGGTGACCAGGGGCCTCATGTATAATGCCGTGCGTAGAATTCACACTATAACATGGTGTACAGACAAAAGCGGAAATGTTCGTACGCACAAAAAAATCCAGATGCATAAATCTGTGCGAACGCCAACTTCCATGTTCTTCCGCTACATAAATCCCGGTCAGCATGAAAAGTAATGCACGTGCAGATGCTGTCCCATCCCAAATCCTCCCAGAATAACGCCTCTTTGAATATGCAAATCAATATAAATAGCCCTTAAGCTCAGCCATCTGTGAAAAGACAATGGCAAAAGCAAGAGGGAAAATACTGTAGAAGAATTTCAGTGAATACCAACTGGAGGCAAGGAAAAACTTACTATTTGTTGGTTTAAACAGTGATATAATCAACAAAAAGGAAGTTGATCGAGTGACAGTGTCAGAGAAACTCAAGTTCACAAAGATGCACATGCCCGAAATAAAAAAGAAGCAGTCAGATATCAAAGTCGCTGTGAAAAGGCGAGTTGTAGCCCACCGTCTGAGTGTCATATGAAAGCTTATTGGGTACAGAGAAAAGAAAAAAAAAATAGGGACACAGTGAGAATAAAGCTTGAAATGCCAACTTTAATCTTGAAATTTCCACTTCAATTACGTAGTTTATTTTGTCATTAAAGTAGAACATCATAAACTTCATCTTTAAATCGTTTAATTTATTAGTTTCTCAAATACCATCGTAACTAAAGTAGCACATTAAATGCTTTGTTTTGTATGTGTTCTTCTATGTGCTCTGTGTGTGAAACACTACGTGCTTCTTAAACTGGCTTTCTCTTCCTCCGACAAGACACAGAATCCATTACATTCATAATATTACAGATCTCTCAATAATTAAAATAGAGATGTATACTTGATATAATTTTCATGATGAAAGGAGTTAAATCATGTTATTAAACATGGGGATACGGTGGCACAGTGATAGTGACGAGCAGATGCCTCGTCCACAGATTGTTCCTGCCTCCCGCAAGATGCTTGCTGCGCCATGTGTAACCTTCAATTAAATAATTTATTGCAGCAGTACTGTCTCTTTCAAAACGTACTAACCCCCAATTCATGTCCTTCCTTTTCTTTCTCCAAGTAACCAATCGCCACACAATCAGCTCTGTAATAGATGTTAAGCCATCTGTAAGCTTAGAATGCCGATTCTTCAAAACTTTTAAGGAACATTGAAATATCTTTGTAGTACGTGTTTAATTATTCTATCCTTCTATCTTTCCAATGTCGCGCCAGCCCCAGCAAGAATACAGCGCGAGGCAGGAACAATCCCTGAACTAGCTAGCACTGCTCCACTGTGTCCTTACTTGTTTAATTATTAACAAAATAGATTATTTAAATGACGTTAACATTTTATCTGTATAATGTAATAAACATATTTTGCTGCATTTCATCTTAAAAATGATATCATATGTAAATATGCGCTTTATAAAGTGGTGCAGGTTGTGCAATATTATAACTGTATCGCAAGTTTACAGTGAGGTAATTGTACTAGTAAGTACAAACAGTTCTAAAAGGAGCACTTGACGGACTGATTGAGTGCATTTATAGTTCTTGGGATGAAACTTTCTGAACTGCAAGGTCCATATAGGAAAGGCTCTGAAGCATTTGTCAGATGAGAGCAGTTCAAATAGCGAATGGCTGAGACAGCATGTGCTTGATTCTGTGTACCGGTAATTCTCTTTCCGATCAGCTGCTCCAAGTGGTGCAGTGAGAGTAATATGGAAAAAGATGATCTGCTGTGGCAAACCCTAATGGGAGCAGCTGAAAGTAGAAGAAGAAGTAGCAGTGAGAGTAACAACACTAAAGCAGCTATGGTATTTGGAATAGTTTGGCCATTCCGTGGACCATTATATTGTTACAGGTTAATTAAAATCAGATGCCTTAAACTAATGAACAGTATGCGGTTAATTTCGGTGTATTTTGATAAAGCCGGCGTTGTGGATGTAAAAAAGAAACTGAAACCACCCGGGAACAACAGCACTGCTTTGACACTGGGTGCCGCCAGTTTGCAAAACCGAGCGTATGCCAGGGTTGGAGCTACCATGAAAATGTGCGTGGCTTTACGCCAAGTTTAGGTTTTATACATCGCGATTTGAGAGTGGAAATGGGCTTACGCAACATTTTTGTACGTATGCACCGTTTTATATATGAGGTCCCTGGTCTTTTGTTTTATTGGGCCTGGCCTATGGAACAAGCTCCCGCAGTCTGTCTGATGCTCTTTGATAGTGACTATTTTTAAGAAGATGTGCTTCTGATAATCCATAATAAGTAATATTTGTTTTATTCTGTTTAAAAGAGTTTTTTAAACTTAAAAATAAATTCTTCACTACGAAATTACATTAAACAGCCTTAAAGTGTACTACACATGGGAAATGTATGACAAGTTGTATATCTGATTGAAATGTGGATGAATGTAATTTACTTCACAGCACAGGTAGGAATAAATCTATTATGTTAATTGATGATTATTTTATTAATTGAGTAGTTAATGACACATTTCGGTGAGTCAGTCATACCAACCAGTTCACACAGACATGGGAAAATTGTACAATGATTAACTCTCTTTTGCTGATTTTGTTACATTTTACCCTTTCTCTGTGCAGTCTGCTCCCTTCATTGTGTCTTAATAATGACAATTAAAAACAAGCAGAGCAGACACGCAGGCAAACACAGAATCGTGAAAGGCTGCAACTATTTTAGTGTCAGACTCACTAATTATTAAATAGATTAATTAAACAATTAGAACACCTAGAAAAGTAGAAAGAAAATCAAGATGAAAATGTTAAAAAGAAAAATACATTTTTCCCATATAACTGCTTAGCACATTTTAATATTATATATATATATATTATATATATATTTTTAACCAAACAGTTTTCTAATTTCTATTTTGTTATCAAAACACAGAATCTGGGAAATAACTGTTCACTTAAATAGCCCAGGAGTCCAATGAAAAACAGAATCTGGTTGGAACAAAAACCTGCAGCCACTGTGGGACCCCAGGACCGAGTTTAAGGACCCCTGCTCTAAACTGATGCAAAAAAAAAAAAAATCGCCTCTTGACCAGTGTTTTTTTTACTATAATATTATATACCTCAAAGAGATAACATGTTTTAATCATTACAGTAACTGAAATCCTACTTGCTTGCATAGAAATAGAACGGACAGCTTATTTATTTATTTTTTACACATTTTTTAAGTATACTGTATGTGCATGTTTCACTGAAAAGGATGCTACAAAATATTAAATACAATAAATACATTCATTTAAAGGGTACTCAAAAATCTTACCTTTTTTCAAACAGGGAAATCTGAAAAGCTTCACAAGGCCAAAGTCATCTCCTGTGACCAGCACAGCACTGTTGTAGTTTGCATCCACTGAATTGATATCATTAATATCTGTGTATTTGGGCCAGATTCCACTAACTTCTGGTCCAATCACACAGGTCCATGTCGCCCAGTGAATTACTTTGATCTCATCTTTATTTGTTAAATGTTTACCAGCTGTCAAAAAATAATTATACAAATATTTTTAAAAAATATACTAGACTCAAGATTATTTACTGCAACTCCTAAGGGGAAACATTACCATTTGCAGCAATAATCATACATTACACATTTAGCTCCAATAAATTCACATTTATTGCAATCAGAAACAAATTTGAGTGAAGAAATTAGGTGTAAGAATAAAATACAATCAGAACAAATAAATAACATAAAAATGTCGCCATAAAAGTGCACTTAGTACATACAACCATGGTACACGAGGCTTTGTTAATAATTAATGTACTGTATCTCTATCTTATTCTTCAAGTCCCAAAAGATGTACTTATTTTGCCCAAATGTTTCATTTGCAAAACATTTTAAGAAATTAGACAAGTTTTTAGTTTGCTGTTCAAAAAACAGTAATTCAAAAAACTTGAAAGAACAATTTAGAACTCTGTATTTTGTATTGTTGTCCCAGACAATGGAATATCCCCGAGGAGGCAAGGGACATCTTGAAGAGCCTCAGTTGCAGCAGTGCTTTGTCCCAAGCAGTGTTTTAAATGACAACCAGGTCCTTTAGGTTATGGTACATGCAATTTAATTAGATTGTTACCATTTACTGTTTTACAAATTTCTTCTAGACAATAATTTACCTTTCTGGAAAAAGTGACAAAATTGACTGGGTAGAGTAAGAAATTATCAAGCCCTCAACTTTTTTTTCCTTTCTGTTTGATGTCAAACTATTTTATTGGAAGCGGCTACTTAATGATGAACACAAAGAACTTAAAATTCTTTATAAGCCAATTAATTAGTGAAGCAAAAAGTAGAAAATTAAGTGAGTGCTAAAAGTCATGCCAGCATGAAGTATCTTTCTGAATTTCAAAGAGTTGTTAATGTCACATTACTATTAATTTCTGACAGAGAGCTAGAGTGAGCTGTCTGATTAAATTAGGAGTTCAATTAACATCAAGATTGGCATCATGTTAAGAAATTAGTTTTAACAAAAGCTTGCAGCTATTGTGGTCCTCCAAGACCAGGATTAAGCCACACATGACTTAAGGCCTCTCCCTGGGGTTGATTTACTGCTTCCTAAATTAATCTTTAAATGTTCCTATTGTACTAGAAAAAATATTCTCAAATGCAGTAAACAAGCTTGCTTGGGAACACAAGTGTCATGGTTTTATGGCTTTATTCCTGGTTCCACCTTTTCTTCCTTTTTTAATTTAAACTTATGTTCTGCTAATTGTGATCCAATCAATGAAGTGTATAAGTAGAGGCCGGCAGATGCCCCTCCTTTGTAGCACTTGCTAATAAGGTGCTTGTGCTCCTCTAAGGGGTACCTCTTGAAAGACCTAGATCAGGGGTGTCAAACTCCAGTCCTGGAGGGCTGCAGTGGCTGCAGGTTTTCATTCTAACCCTTTACCTAATCAGTGACCAGTTTTCACTGCTAATTAACTCCTTTTCCCTTCCTTTTAACAGCCCTGCTTTTAAGGATTCAGTCCTCTGATTTGATTCTTTTCTTTATTAAATGGCAGTCAAACAGAAATGAGATGTGAAATGAGCCAACGGATGACCAGCTAAACTGGGATTTCAAACTCCAACCAGTTTCAATCCAACCAATCTCTTAATGAGAAGCCGATTCTTGCTGTTAATTAAACTCGTTATTTAATTCCATGGCTTGTTGCTGCTCTCATTCTGCCATAGCAGACATTTCCAGAACTGTTGATTTTTCTGTCAAAAGCAGACTGACATCACAGAGACGGTCACCTTTTATTTCCAAATGTTGTGTGATGTGCACAGGTGAGCTGGCCATGTGGTGGCTTGTTTTGTGTTTCATTATTGTATGGCTGCTAATTAAGGAAAAAGAGACAACTAAGGGGTCTGAGTCAAGTTAATTGAAACTAAGGCAAAAGAAGTAAATTAGCAGCAAAATCAGGTCACTAATGACGAAGATGGTTAGAATGAAAACCTGCAGCCACTGTGGTCCTCCAGGACTGGAGTTTGACACCCGTGACATAGATAATAAAGAAGAATGATTGATGCTTTTCTCCTGCCTGTGTTTATTGCCTAAATTGAGGCAAACAGTGGCTGGGTGTGCCAGTAAATTTCTTCTACAAAGGCTACTTTCATCTTATAGTCCTCTGCTTTAATAGCAAACTGCCTTTTAAGAAATGCAAAAATCCAACTTGAACACAATAGAAACACTATAAGTGGAATGTCTTTTGCGTTTTTACTGCACTTATTAAATGACACCTTGTTTATCTTTTCATTTTACACACCCATTAATGTAATAATCGGTTTGATTATTGCTTTTAATTTTTTTCTAGTTATAAAGTTTGTGTCTGGATCTAGCTGTCAGGTGAATTCTCTGGTAGGGGACAAAATGAGAAATTATCAAAGTGAAATTTTGAAAATTAGTTACATTCAACTCTGCGATACTCTGTATATGACCTGTTGTTAACAACATATGGTCATTAAGGTTCCCAAATCATGAGGAATAATTTTTAATGTGATCCAGTAAACCACAGAAAACCAAGAAGTAAGCAGAATTGTTACTATGTACAGCAGTAGAATGAAATATGATAAAAGAAAACACAAATAATGCCTGAAAATAGCAGCAATACTTTGAAATAGTAAGGATTAAGCAGGAAAATGTAACTAAATTATTACCCTGAGAAGCATATACACATAAACTTTCCATATGGTTAGATACACCATATTATAGAACATAAAAGAAAAATCAGAACATGCTCCATTAAGCATGACATTTCTCAGTACTTTGAGACACATTACTCTATTTCCGATCACAGTTATACAATATTAGAAGTAGTAAAACCACATCCATAATACTGTCATTTATAACAATCTTCTTGAAGGGAAGGTAATTACATTTACAAATTGAACTGAACACACCACATTTTTTTTTTCTATTTTTTATTTTCATTATGTTCCTGGGTAAGCTTTTTGTCATCTTTACCTTTTTTCTGTAATTAAAAACTACATACTGTATTTATATTTTATTTCTTTATTTTTACATCTAGTTCCTGGTATACATGTTTGGTGGTTTATCCCGTTACTTACTTTGTAGTTGTGAGCCTTTGTACATTGGTTTTGTATTGTGTTATATTTTTGACTTTTTATTTCAGTTCTCATTCAGTGCATTTACATGCACACACACAATCGAGTTTAAGGTGAATAACCTGATTAAGGCAGAATACTTGGTTTCATAATAATCTGAGTTACATGCATATGTAATCTAGAGTTCTCCACTGACAAAATTCTTGAGACGTCATTAAACCGTACAAAAAAGAGCAAAATCTTATCATCAGCCACTGTGAATTTGAAAATAACAGTGATGCCTGCGATAATTTTCTTGCGTTTTATAAATATATTTAGTCAAATTGATACTTTATTTGTAGTTTTTTGGTATCAGTTTGCACACAGTAAACTCTTTTGTGCTTACAGTGGTGTGAAAAACTATTTGCCCCCTTCCTGATTTCTTATTCTTTTGCATGTTTGTCACACAAAATGTTTCTGATCATCAAACACATTTAACCATTAGTCAAATATAACACAAGTAAACACAAAATGCAGTTTGTAAATGGTGGTTTTTATTATTTAGGGAGAAAAAAAAATCCAAACCTACATGGCCCTGTGTGAAAAAGTAATTGCCCCCTGAACCTAATAACTGGTTGGGCCACCCTTAGCAGCAATAACTGCAATCAAGCGTTTGCGATAACTTGCAATGAGTCTTTTACAGCGCTCTGGAGGAATTTTGGCCCACTCATCTTTGCAAAATTGTTGTAATTCAGCTTTATTTGAGGGTTTTCTAGCATGAACTGCCTTTTTAAGGTCATGCCATAGCATCTCAATTGGATTCAGGTCAGGACTTTGACTAGGCCACTCCAAAGTCTTCATTTTGTTTTTCTTCAGCCATTCAGAGGTGGATTTGCTGGTGTGTTTTGGGTCATTGTCCTGTTGCAGCACCCAAGATCGCTTCAGCTTGAGTTGACGAACAGATGGCCGGACATTCTCCTTCAGGATTTTTTGGTAGACAGTAAAATTCATGGTTCCATCTATCACAGCAAGCCTTCCAGGTCCTGAAGCAGCAAACCAACCCCAGACCATCACACTACCACCACCATATTTTACTGTTGGTATGATGTTCTTTTTCTGAAATGCTGTGTTCCTTTTACGCCAGATGTAACGGGACATTTGCCTTCCAAAAAGTTCAACTTTTGACTCATCAGTCCACAAGGTATTTTCCCAAAAGTCTTGGCAATCATTGAGATGTTTCTTAGCAAAATTGAGACGAGCCCTAATGTTCTTTTTGCTTAACAGTGGTTTGCGTCTTGGAAATCTGCCATGCAGGCCATTTTTGCCCAGTCTCTTTCTTATGGTGGAGTCGTGAACACTGACCTTAATTGAGGCAAGTGAGGCCTGCAGTTCTTTAGACGTTGTCCTGGGGTCTTTTGTGACCTCTCGGAGGAGTCGTCTCTGCGCTCTTGGGGTAATTTTGGTCGGCCGGCCACTCCTGGGAAGGTTCACCGCTGTTCCATGTTTTTGCCATTTGTGGATAATGGCTCTCACTGTGGTTCGCTGGAGTCCCAAAGCTTTAGAAATGGCTTTATAACCTTTACCAGACTGATAGATCTCAATTACTTCTGTTCTCATTTGTTCCTGAATTTCTTTGGATCTTGGCATGATGTCTAGCTTTTGAGGTGCTTTTGGTCTACTTCTCTGTGTCAGGCAGCTCCTATTTAAGTGATTTCTTGATTGAAACAGGTGTGGCAGTAATCAGGCCTGGGGGTGGCTACGGAAATTGAACTCAGGTGTGATACACCACAGTTTGGTTATTTTTTAACAAGGGGGCAATTACTTTTTCACACAGGGCCATGTAGGTTTGAATTTTTTTTCTCCCTAAATAATAAAAACCATCATTTAAAAACTGCATTTTGTGTTTACTTGTGTTATATTTGACTAATGGTTAAATGTGTTTGATGATCAGAAACATTTTGTGTGACAAACATGCAAAAGAATAAGAAATCAGGAAGGGGGCAAATAGTTTTTCACACCACTGTAGCTGTGCACTCTGTTTGGTGTTTTAACTTCAATAACATATTATATTATATATATATATATATATATATATATATATATATATATATATATATATATATATATATATATATATATATATATATATATATATATATACTGAATATACTTTATACATAAAATATATGTTGTCATACCTTGCATAACTGAATAACCTTTATGGCACAATAACAATCCAATATATTTATGGTCACTACAGTATTTGGATTTAATAATCTTCATGTGGGAAAAGGCTGACTCACATAAATAAGTAGAGTCGAATACTGCAGTCAAGGAGGTAGCTCATTTCCTCATGTTTGGGTACTTTTCCTCTGTGAGTAAGTTCCAAAACTGTCCAAGAGCCCCAGACTTCAGCTGAGTGTCATCCTGTAGTGTCAAAATCTCATCCTCCATTGTAGAGGAGTTTTAGGTAAAACAGTGTTGCAATTCTTGATGCAGGTGAATCATCCTCAACATCTTCCCTAAATGGATAGCACTTAATTGTAGCTATTGGCTCAAGTAAAGCTGAGTCTTGAAACCGTCTGTCAAAGTCTGACGGGCAATTTTCAATCTGCTCTGTGTAGCGTATGCTGTCAAGTTGCGCACATGCCTTCCATTGCGTCTCCAGCTCTGACGCGAGGTTTTGGATGTTCCTCAAATCAAGGCGCTGCAGCTTTGAGGACAGATATTGCATTTTTCGTTTGAAAGTATTCTCTTTTCCTTGCAGCTGTAAATTAAGCTCATTCAACATGTTGGTCAGATCGGGAAAAAAAATGCCAAGTCTAGCGGCCATTGCTCGTTATTAAGTTGCTTCTATTCTGCATTTTTAATGACAAGGAGAAACTCCTTTTTCTCCGGCCAGGGGTCTTGCAATCTCAGCAGGAATTTCTCCCTAGCCATTTGTCTCAACGAAGGCCTCTTTTATCATCTCTTCATCTTGGAAGGACTTCTTATGCTTAATGATCGAGTGACTCACCCGGAGCGATGCTTCGGTTTGTCTGCCTTTGCTTTTGAATTCAGCCGAGTGAAAAATGACGGCTGTCCAATTAACTGTGATGTTAGTTCCCTCTCCTTTCTCTTTCTCAGATCGCTTTTTGGAAGGAAGTCAGTTTCGTAGTTTTTATGAACAGTTCGAAAGTGCCTTTCCACATTTTCCTTCTTTGGAATAGCAATGATAGATTGACAGATGAGACAAACGCACTTCGATTGTGACATTATGAGAAAAAAAATCCTCTTCCAATTCCACATCTAGCCCATACCCTCCCCAAACAAATTTTTTTTTAAATCCCTTCTTTAGTCGATATAAATTGCAGTTCGCACGTTTGATCGTGCTTGCGGGATGACCAGTGTGTTAGAAGAAAAGAGATGTCAGACTGGCCGCCCTGTATGTCAATCAAGTGGCAAATGCCAATTGGAGGATATATGATTGACTAACATTTAAAAAAAAAAAAAAATGTTTTAATGCAACGTGATCTACCTGCACTACCTTTCCGATCTACTGGTCGATCGCGATCAATGCATTGGGCCACCCTGATGTACAGGTACAGATTCCTCTCCTGTATTACTTTACAGTTTTTTTAATTAAGTGGTTTAACATACTGCATGTATTTTTACATTGATCACTGTTTATTTATGTATAAAGTTCAGGTCCATATCATTTAGTTTAATTTTCCTGCTTATACCTTAATATTTTTGAGTATATTCCTTAGTGAAAAGAGACAGCTTAGGATGTGACAGCTGCATCTATATATATATATATAAAATCCCTATGTGTGTCCAGGTGTCCGTGTGTGGGTGTCTTCTGATGAAGTGCGCATGCGCGGGGCACAGTGCAACACGCGATATTACTGTCAGAGAAAGTTATAGGCGTTTTACAGAAATACAAACCAGTATTTCTGCGAGAGGAAATTAAAGGTACACAATACAGTGACGCATATTTACAGCTACATACAAGCCAGTATTACTGTCAGAAGAGATTAAAGGCATATTACCGACGCGCACGCCTGTATTACCGCCAGAGAAAATTAAAGGTATATTACGGACGTACAAGCCAGCGGACGTACAAGACGGTATCCTTCAATAAGGGCGCACACAAAAAGGCGAGCCCTTATTCGGCGTGCTCAATTGAGGTCGCCCTTTTGAAGCTCGCCTTTTTGTGCGCGCCCTTATTGAATAGAGCTGTACAAGACAGTATTACTGTCACAGAAAATTAAAGACACACAATACACGGCGGAAGCTCATGAAGAACGGTCAACTCAGCAAGTAAACAACAACAAAAGAAAGGCTGAAAGAAAGAAAAATACGACCAACAAAAAGAATGAGGTCAAAGTCCCTTGCCATTTAATATACAGTAGACTGTTCCTACTAATGTTTATGCACTACTGCTCTAGCGCCCGTTATTGTAACGGGCTAAATGACTAGTTTTTATATAAATACTATAAACAATAAATAAATATTTTAACATTTTAAATAAGCAAAATAAATGTCATCAATCTGTTTTAATTAGGCATAAGGCTTTTAGTTCCAGTAGATAAATTTCAATGAAAACCTTTCAGTCTTTTCAGCTTTTCTATTCAAATTGCCCAGCTATGCTGTAAAACCTGTGCTATGGAAATGTTGAAAATGTCAGTGACTAAGTTTACATTCACCAAAAGGTCATTACTACAATATGACATTCAAGTGCACAATATCCATCTAAAGTGGTACACTCAATAAAAAGCAGTCTGAAGTGGTGGAAGATCCCAAAAGATACTACTGTAGTCCTGTGTTGCGACTTTGCTGACACTGAAATGAATAATTCCAGCTACATCAGTACACCACCCAATGCAATGCAGAAATTGTCAAACATGTTAAGGACAGGTTTATTCACAGTATGGGCAACAAAATACACAAGAAGATGGATAAGGTAACAGGGCTAGTTTCATACAATGCAAGCAGCATTGACTGTTCATTTCTACGCCATGTTTTATGGGCCTAGAGGTGCATATGGAGGTGATCAAAAACTTACAACTGGCAATTCAAGATATGCATACATATATATTGTGCCCGGACACCACCAGTCGAAAACCACATCTTTATACAAAATATGCTTCTTTATTTAATTTCCAGTTAACACAACACAGTCCCGCACAACTCACAGTGCCTCTAGCCCCAGTCACCCTTCTCCTGGGCCTTCTCTCTCCTCGTCCCTGGGCCACCTATCCTCTCTCTCCAGGAGCTTCGTCCTGCTCCTACTCCAGCTCAGTGATTGGAGGGAGGCGGCCTCATTGATCTTCACCCGGATGAGCTCCAGGTGCTCTACCTGACGTTACATCCTGGTGTGGCGAAGCGTCAGGAGAGCACCCGGAGGCACTCCGGGTGACCCTGGAAGGATTGTCCTCCATGGGTGAGGCGGAAGTAAATAAGTCCCGGGCTCCATGAGGCTCTGGTGGTGGATACGGGTCTCCACGGACTTGAGCCTCCCTGCTCCCCTTCCGTGGCCCTCTTCTGCTCCAGGGCAGTTGCCCCCTCGTGGCCCGGGGGACAAATATGCCACCTCTCAGTCCCTCCAGGCATCCCGGCCAGGTCTGACCCCCAGCCATGTACGAAAATACATATATATGTATATAGATAGATAGATAGATAGATAGATAGATAGATAGATAGATAGATAGATAGATAGATAGATAGATAGATAGATAGATAGATAGATAGATAGATAGATAGATAGATAGATAGATAGATAGATAGATAGATAGATAGATAGATAGATAGATAGATAGATAGATAGATAGATAGATAGATAGATAGATAGATACTTTATTAATCCCAATGGGAAATTCACATTCTTCAGCAGCAGCATACTGATACAATAAATAATATTAAATTAAAGAATGATAATAATACAGGTGAAAAAAACAGACAATAACTATGTATAATGTTAAATATTAACGTTTACCCCCCCTGGTGGAATTAAAGAGTCGCATAGTTTGGGGGAGGAACGATCTCCTCAATCTGTCTGTGGAGCAGGACAGTGACAGCAGTCTGTCGCTGAAGCTGCTCTTCTGTCTGGAGATGACATTATTTAGTGGATGCAGTGGATTCTCCATAATTGATAGGAGCCTGCTGAGCGCCCTTCGCTCTGCCACAGATGTTAAACTGTATATATATATATATGTATATATATTGTTATGGATGGCCGGGACGCCTTCAAGCTGGAAGGACCAGAGGAACAAGCATGGTAAGAGTGTTACCTCCCCCAGGATGCAGCTCCCCTGGGTTGCAGCGGTGCCTAGGACTTCCGCAGGGCTCCATGGGAGTTGGGAGTTTGGTGCAGCCCTGTTGGGATCTGTGGGATCCATGCTGCAGCAACAGCTGAGCCCTTATGGGCAGTTCTTCCGTCACACCTGGAAGTGCTGCTGGAAAGGAGTCATCAAGCACCTGGACCACTTTCGGGAGTGTTATAAAAGGGGGCAGCAGACACTACTTGGGGAGCCAGAGTCAGGAGGTGGGAGACAAAGATTGCTGAGGAGGAGTGGAGGAGAAAGAAAAAAAGAAGAAGAAAAGGTATGCTGTTTGTGCTTTGTGACTGTGTTGTGGCTTGTGGGAACGGCCACAAGTGAAGAAACAAAATAAAAATCTTGTGCTTTTATAAGTGTGCCTCCTGCGTCTGTGTGTTGGGTTGGGTGGCTGGCATGCCCCCTAGAGTTGATACAATATATATATATTATACATACACACACACACACACACACACATATATATATATATATATATATATATATACACAGTGGTGTGAAAAACTATTTGCCCCCTTCCTGATTTCTTATTCTTTTGCATGTTTGTCACACAAAATGTTTCTGATCATCAAACACATTTAACCATTAGTCAAATATAACACAAGTAAACACAAAATGCAGTTTGTAAATGGTGGTTTTTATTATTTAGGGAGAAAAAAAAATCCAAACCTACATGGCCCTGTGTGAAAAAGTAATTGCCCCCTGAACCTAATAACTGGTTGGGCCACCCTTAGCAGCAATAACTGCAATCAAGCGTTTGCGATAACTTGCAATGAGTCTTTTACAGCGCTCTGGAGGAATTTTGGCCCACTCATCTTTGCAAAATTGTTGGAATTCAGCTTTATTTGAGGGTTTTCTAGCATGAACCTCCTTTTTAAGGTCATGCCATAGCATCTCAATTGGATTCAGGTTAGGACTTTGACTAGGCCACTCCAAAGTCTTCATTTTGTTTTTCTTCAGCCATTCAGAGGTGGATTTGCTGGTGTGTTTTGGGTCATTGTCCTGTTGCAGCACCCAAGATCGCTTCAGCTTGAGTTGACGAACAGATGGCCGGACATTCTCCTTCAGGATTTTTTGGTAGACAGTAGAATTCATGGTTCCATCTATCACAGCAAGCCTTCCAGGTCCTGAAGCAGCAAAACAACCCCAAGACCATCACACTACCACCACCATATTTTACTGTTGGTATGATGTTCTTTTTCTGAAATGCTGTGTTCCTTTTATGGCAGATGTAACGGGACATTTGCCTTCCAAAAAGTTCAACTTTTGTCTCATCAGTCCACAAGGTATTTTCCCAAAAGTCTTGGCAATCATTGAGATGTTTCTTAGCAAAATTGAGACGAGCCCTAATGTTCTTTTTGCTTAACAGTGGTTTGCGTCTTGGAACTCTGCCATGCAGGCCGTTTTTGCCCAGTCTCTTTCTTATGGTGGAGTCGTGAACACTGACCTTAATTGAGGCAAGTGGGGCCTGCAGTTCTTTAGACATTGTCCTGGGGTCTTTTGTGACCTCTCGGATGAGTCGTCTCTGCGCTCTTGGGGTAATTTTGGTCGGCCGGCCACTCCTGGGAAGGTTCACCACTGTTCCATGTTTTTGCCATTTGTGGATAATGGCTCTCACTGTGGTTCGCTGGAGTCCCAGAGCTTTAGAAATGGCTTTATAACCTTTACCAGACTGATAGATCTCAATTACTTCTGTTCTCATTTGTTCCTGAATTTCTTTGGATCTTGGCATGATGTCTAGCTTTTGAGGTGCTTTTGGTCTACTTCTCTGTGTCAGGCAGCTCCTATTTAAGTGATTTCTTGATTGAAACAGGTGTGGCAGTAATCAGGCCTGGGGGTGGCTACGGAAATTGAACTCAGGTGTGATACACCACAGTTAGGTTATTTTTTAACAAGGGGGCAATTACTTTTTCACACAGGGCCATGTAGGTTTGGATTTTTTTTCTCCCTAAATAATAAACACCATCATTGAAAAACTGCATTTTGTGTTTACTTGTGTTATATTTGACTAATGGTTAAATGTGTTTGATGATCAGAAACATTTTGTGTGACAAACATGCAAAAGAATAAGAAATCAGGAAGGGGGCAAATAGTTTTTCACACCACTGTATATATACATACCCCTGTATAAAATTCTTAAAAAAAATGACAACATCATATATAAATTGTATAACTTTATTTTAATTTGGTTTTAAATTTGTGCAAGAATAACATTCTTAAAAATCCTTAATCTATTTCAAGGCCATGGTGGCGTTAGGCACAAGGCAGGAAATAACCCCTGACAGAGTTGCAGTTCACCTCAGGCATTACTCTCACACATTCACACACATACAGCTGCTAGTATGGAATCACCATTTACCAAAACTTTGAATCTTTGCAGGTGTGGGACTGCATTTGGACAACTACTAGACATGAAATTCAAACCCAGGATTGTACAACCAACCCTACCTGCAAACATTTAAAATGATTATGGCGCTTTGAATGCACATCCTATTAATTTATACTTGCGTCAAAATGAGCAAAATTCCTAATCTAACCAAAAAACTTGTGAAGACTGATTCTGTCTCCGTGTAGCCTTTTCTGCTCAAAATTATTTTAGTGGATTTTATCACCCATTCTAATTACTTCTACACATTGCCTGAACATAAAAAATACTGCTGCATCCAAATAAATCCTTTACAGCTTCAGAGATTTTCCTTTTTGAATATTATTGTTGCCAGTTTTCAGTGCATAATTAAATTCTTACCTATAGTTAGCACTCTGCAACTTAAAATAAAAAACTGCGTGGAGTTTGCATGTTCTCCCCGTATCTGCATGGGTTTCCTCCGGGTGCTCTGGTTTCCTCCCACAGTCCAAAGACATGCAGGTTAGATGGATTGATGATTCTAAATTGTCCCTAGTGTGTGCTTGGTGTGTGTGCGTGTGCGTTTCCTGCGGTGGGTTGGCGCCTTGCCTGGGATTGGTTCCTGCCTTGCGGTCTGTGTTAGCTGGGATTGGCTAAAGCAGACCCCTGTGACCCTGTGTTCAGATTCAGAGGGTTGGAAAATGGATGGATGGATGGATTTTCTAAGTGAGTGTCCATTTTTTTATTATTTTTGATACCTTGTCAGTATTTACTAGAAGTCCAGTTTTGGTGCCTTTTAACCACTGCACAAGTCTGCTCTATATAGATACAGTATATGTCAATAATATATATTAGAAGAGTGAACGATCCTAGCACACAGGAACTCCATTCAAGAATTCATCCAATGTGTTTTTTTCCTTTAATTTTACACTGTTTTTCACTTGGTCATTGCCAGGCTCTTCTTGCTCCTTTATGCTGTGAGACATCACCACAAACTTATGCACTGCCACGTTGTGCTATGATAAGCAATATACTGTAAAGTCTTGTGACAACTAAAAAAACATTTTTTATATTTTATTTTTCTGAATATTATAATGAAATATAACATTCACAAACCTATTAAATCTAACTTAGGGTTGCAGGGTAGGTGTCTCAACACTGTTCACAAGGTAAGAACCAGCAATAGACAGGGTGTCTGTCTAGTCAAGTGCTTGGCCTACTCATACACACACAGGCCTAAATTTGAGTTGCCTATTAACCTAATGCACACTTTGGAGAAGTGGGAAGAAAACCATTGTACCTTGATACCCAAAGGAAAACCAACACAGACACAGGGAGATCATGCAGTCTCCACATGGAAAACTGCCAGATTCAGGATTTGAACACAGGGCACTGGATTTGTGTGGAAACAGCACTAACCACTATGCCACTGTGCACCCTGAAAACAGAAGTATCTCATATTCTTGTGTTATAAAATGTATGTATATAGTTAGCTTGTGTTTATTTTTTTGTAAAAGAACTAAAAAACAAGTTCATTCTGCTATACACCTCTTTATTTACATCATGGTAAATTTGATTGTATAGTTTACTGCTCCTAATAGCTGAATGTTTAATACAATCAAAAATCAGCTTAAATAGAAATGTATCTAATTTATATGTAGTAAAAAAAAATCCTACAACATTAAACACAATCCTGTAAAGGAAAAAGCCTCCTTTTGACACCGCAGATGTATTCTGATTGATAACAAGAACACATACTCATCTTATTAGGGCAATCAGTGGTGCCTCACTTAGTAAGTCACTCTATTACAATGTACTTCTTGGTAGGGTGATGTACCATGTTAGCCATTATGGATGCAATGAGAAGTGAAGGAACATTACACCTTTTATTGGCTAATAGAACAGATTACAATGTTCAAGCTTTCTAGGCAGCTCAGACCTGAAGAAGGGGCCTGAGCAGCCCAGAAAGGTTGCATATTGTAATCTGTTCAGTTAGCCAAAGTTGTAATTTTGCTTCACTTCTCATTGAATGCAATGTATGTAAATAATAGCAAAGTGCCTTGGGTATTTATTTAATATAGAAAAACACTTCATAAAATGATTTTTTTGTTTTTGCTTGTGCTCATTTTATACCTATAGATCCATTCCTTAAACCTACATTTTATTAAATAGCCATGGAGCAACAAAGTCTATTCCAGGAATATCTGGCACAAGGCAGCAATAAACTGTATTCTAGATGCAAGATTTTAGTATACTGGAAGAAACTAAATTATTAAGGGGTAACTTATGAGAACATGGGAAATACTGCCTGCAGAGATAGTGTCCTGGTCAGGGATTGAAGTGTGGGTCGAGCACTGTAGGGTGGCAGTTCTATTCAATGTTTCATGCTTTCACTTTGGCACATTTATATTTCAGTACATGAAGCAAATAATTCACCTTTGAAGAAGAAAATGTCATTTTCCAGAAAGGAAATCGGTGATGGTCTGCTACTCATCTAGTTCACAAATCATATTCTATTGTGGTGTTACTGAAAATGCAATTTTGAGATCACATGCAATGGTGTAAACTGCATAGCAGAACCTCTTTTTAGCTAAGAAAAAAATATATGAGAATTGCAGTATGTGTGCAATGAATATCCATATATTCACCATTCAAAGAAAAAAATAAACCAGAAAAATATAAAACTAAGGAAACATAAACACAGAGTCAAAACCAAGAAACAGAAACATAAAGATGGCATACTATATAACTGAGACAGTTTGCATAATTTAAGTACAGTGACAGGAAACTGGGGAAAATAAAAGTAACTTTTATTATAGTAGATTGGATTCTGTAAGAAAGAAGCCCTCCCAGGTATATTTTGTAAAATTGCCAAATTTAAAAAAAAATGCTCGACATTCTTCACCAGATAACATTCTCTTCCCAGTTCTGATTATATTATATGTGTCTAAGAAATTAAATTATCTTGTATAAAAAGAGGACATAAATGTTCATGGAGATATTAATAGCTGAATTAGCCTCACTGTTACCAATATAATCAAAATGGCAGATTACTGTTGACTTCTGATTGAAATTACCGTATATACTCGTGTATAAGTCGGGCCTTGAAACCCGAAAAATCGATCATAAAATCAGACCACAACTTATACCCCCATTCAAAAATACGACAAATATACTGTATATATATATATATATATATATATATATATATATATATATATATATATATATATAAAAATATATTAAAAATATATAAATATATATATTTTAACATCTTGGTTCCTCCAATCTGGCACCAGTTTCTCAGACTCATCGAATTTTGTTGCAGAAGCGTAGTTACCAATTTCTTTTGCCACATCAACGACTTTTAATTTAAAACCAGCTTCATATTTTCTTCTGATCGAACGCTCCATCGTAGATAAGGGATGCTCTTACGATAAAGGTGTATGAGGGTGTGAGATACAAAAAACACAAAACAGTGTAAACGTTGCTTCGGAATAGTTTGGATATTATTGTGTGGTCACTTAGGCACAATACATGGAAAAAAAGGCAGTGTGCTCTGTGGTTACTCTCTCAGGTGGGTGTTAGCATATCATAATCTCTTGGACCAATAGCGAGACTTTTCCGCATTTGACTTGCAGAGACATTATAAAATACCAGAAATTCTCCACAGGAGAACTTAAACACAAATATATACAGTATGCCTAATCCAAATTGGTCTTGGTGATAAGAGATACATGCCCCCACACAACAACTTCACCCTTGAGTGATCTTACATTGTTCTTTTTGTAATGAGAATGTCAAATTCATATGATTTACTTACATGGCATCTTGTAGAAAAGTCGTTCACCAGCTCCATCATTAGTTTGTAAGTATTTGCTGTCTACAGACCAATCAATGTGAGTGATGAAGCTAGAAGACTTGTTGCACTCTCCCACTTTCTTGTAACGCTGAGCAACTGCATAAATATCCACAAGGCCATCATTGGACCCAACAGCTAGATATGAACCATCCTGCGAAAACTTCATTTCATGGATTACTTCTTTTCTGTCTTTGATATGTACCACCTCTGTCATATCTCTGAAGTTTAGAATGAAGATCAAATACACATAAAGAAGTACAAAGAGAAACAAGATAGTGTTGTTTAGTTAGTAGGCACATCTAATAAAGGCAACATATAAAAGCAAAAATGATTCATAGAATACATTCATGTGGGTGACAAAACAAGGGGCATAAACAAATAACAGTAAATAGAATGTTAAAATACAGGGAACTTACCAAATTATTAAACACAATATTTTTCTCAGAATGGCACTGAATAGTCTTCCATATGCAGGTATATAACAAAGATACATTCTCAAACCCGCTTAATCAGTTCAGTGTCATGGGGGCCAGAGATTATCCCTGCAGCACTAACTACAAGGTAGAAAATAACCTTGAATATGGCGTCAGTCAATCACAGGGCCTACTAAGGCACATACTCACTGTCACACTCATGTAGGGTCAATCTGGAATTGCTAATTAACCCGACCTGCATGTCCCTGAGGGATAACTTGAGCATGTGGCAGAAAAAATTCTCATACATGGGAAACATGTATTAACTCCACATAAACAATGTCCAGATGTGGAATTCAAATCCAGGACACTTGACTCATAAGGCAAAAGCACTACCCACTGCACCTCCATTTTGTCCTGCAGCCATCTATTCATAGTAACAGTTGTATCAACTAACATTAAAGCATCTTCAAGAAGTAATATAGTACTGTGTACTAATTTCTTTAACTGATTATTTCAGAAAAATGGTCACTGATATCAGTGTTGCCAGGTCTGCGGTTTTCTCATCCAATTGGGCTATTTTTGATCGCCCTACATGGGAATAAAATGGGCTTTTGTGTGTTGCGTTTTTTTGGCTACTTTTTTAAAAACAATTCAATATTTTGGGCTATTTTTCAGCCACCGTTCAATGCATTTTTGCCATATTTCTTAATCCATCTTGCACCCCTTCCCCTGCTATTCACACTTGTGTATGTTCTTTACCATTGTGTGATGGTATAAATTCATCACTTTGAAATATCTCCCATTGAGGGAAACCCCACCCCTGGAATTTGATGGTATGTATCTAACCGCCCCTTACTTTCCGATGTGTCATTTTGTCTACCTCAGACAATGATCTAATTTTTGGCCAAATTCACTATTTTTAAGCTGTCTTTGAGCTTAATTTTTTTTTGGAATTGGGCAACCAGATTGATATTCACATAATAGATATGATAACTTTTAAACAAATCTTCAATTTATAGATTCATTAGTTGATTTATTTGTCTTTACAGTTTTTCCATGGTTTGCCCTTGTGAGGCGTTTTTTGGTATTTTGAGACTTTTAAGAGCATTTTGAACTTTAAATGTTAATTTAGTTATTTTAGGCCTAGCCTAGCCTAGCCTGAAGTTTCAGCTAGCACTAGGGGACTGGATGGGTTAGGATGGTCTTCCTCTGGGCTGGTCAATGATGGTCCTGGCCTGCTGTTGTGGTACTTTTGAAGGTCTCATACCACTCCACCATGTTCTTGCTCATAACACAAAAGTTAGCTTCAGACAAACTACTCAAAGAGGGCTGTAAGAAGTTAAATGATAATTTGAGAAATACTGCAAAAAGTCAAATAAAACAGAAGCAAAAAATGATTAATTGGTGAGAGCGGTATGGTGTAGAGACATAAAAGATAAGACTTCAAACCACAAAATTGCTGGTTTAAATGTAGAGAATTGTAGTATATCCTGATGTTGCAAGCCACTATGAATTAAGGCATCAGCCAAATTTATATTATCAACAAAATAGCCATAATGTATGCTTTCTATACTTGTTTCACCTGGTTGGTATTATACAGTATTTGACTAAGGGAGTACCTTACCTCTCACCAGTTTGGATTTTGGTTTTAATTTTAAACACTAACATAATACATTCTCTGTCAAACAGTAATCAGAGTACCTACCTGACCCTGAGAACAGTAAATGAGCCATCCTTCATTCCCAATGCCAGCTGAGAACCATCATTGCTGAAAGCAACAGTTCGCACTGCTTCCTCCATGTTACAGCGCGCAATCAAGGCATGGTCTGCTAAACTCCAAAGCCTTTATGTAAAATAATGAAAATTGGGGGGAAAAAAAACACCTACCATCAGTCCAATCTTACTTTATTGCTATTATTATAACATTGATTATAGCATGCATTACCATGTTTTACAAACAAAAGAAAAAAAAATACTCTAATGAGGAATACAACAAAAATGAATACTATTATACAGTATATATATACAGTATATATATATATATATATATATAATATATATATATATATATACAGTATATATATATATATATTACATTCCTTTTGTTATATCAGTAAAATACTGTACAATACTCTGCATTATATATATACAATATATATATATATATATATATATATATATATATATACACACATACATACATATAAATAATGCAGAGTATTGTATTTTACCGATATAACAAATAGAATGTAATTTTTAAAGGCTAGAGACAGGCTAGGTTTTTAGTCTGAGTTTAAAAATAGAATCCTAATGAACATAGGTTAAATGACAGTTCATGCCAAGGAGTTTATCCAGATTCCTCACAGCAGGACACAGGATGGGTTGAGGTCAGATGTAGGCAGGGCTGGATAACCGTATATTGCCATATAAGAATGATGTGAGGTTAGATGTGTATTTATGTATTCAGTTCTGTAATAGTATTATTTATTCAATATGTTTTTAACAATCACCATAACAAAGTAAGTACTCTCCTTTACTGTACCAGAAAGCAGGGGGTAGCTCTCTACACATGCCAGTAATCTGGGTTCTACCTATGCCCCATTCTGCACTGGTCTCTGAAACTGTGAAACTCAGTCATAGGAGTTCACTACTGCTCCTTGAAATTGATATGGGTAAGCGACCTGATGTTCATATCAGTAAAAGTAAAAAATAAAAGCAACTTAACTTGTGTAGAAATTTATGAAAGATAGTTTGATAACCCTTTATGCTACAGTGACTAAACATGTACTCAATTATTATGCTAAAAACAACCTCATGGCTTCATTATCTATAAAGATTATGTTTCTGTATTTCTCTGACTTAGTAATTAATGTTGTAAAGCACCACAATGATTGCAAAAATATATAATAAACACAAATCATTACATCCGCCACTGTTATGCCAAGAACATATTTGCTTATTTTATTTTTTGTTTGCAGATCAATGGCAACTGCCAATGTCAGCCCAGCTTTAAAGAATCTAAACACCAGCAATACTTAAAATGTTTCTGATATAAAATGTTTTAAGTCTATCACAAATTCAAATCGATCATATGGGCTCATTTGGATTTTCAAAATGTAACAGGGAACAAAGTTCTTGATATAAATCATTAAACAATAAGGATTATCATATAAAATCTGTACTTCAGTAACACCACAACCTTAAGGGCTCATTTCATAAGGCATCATCCAGGCCTAGGATTGGATAATGTAACTGTGTGGGTTGTGCAGGATATCCAAGTCTTTTCAGTCTTCCCTTTGAAACTGTTGACATAGTGGATTTTATATTTAAAATGTTATATTAAAAAAATACTAGTAAGATTTAACTCCACAATGTATTTTTATTAGGGACAAAGGCCTGAGACATTTGGCAACAGTGTACACCACTTTACCTTTTACTTTAATTAAATAACAAATAAAATAATACATTTAAGCATATCACAAAATCTGTTCCAAATAACTTCCTGCAAAACATAAAAACTGTACTGTTTTAGTGTCTCTAACAATTTCCATCCTTATATGCAAGAAAAAAAACATTTCTGGAAATGCAATTTGTACAAATAAATATGAACCATCTTTCAAATGCATAATCCCACCCTACTACTTCTGGAAATCAAAAGGGTCTTAAAAGAAACATGTCTGTAACAAGAAGACAAATCAGAGCCACAGTATAAGCCAGAATTTTTGGTAAAGAAAAGAATTGGGAACATCACAATATGCATTAATCTTGTAGAAGCTCAAAAAAGTTGTGTGAGAGTTACATCCTATCAACATTTTACCAACCATAAGGAGCTAAAGTATTCTTCATATTAGTCTTTCTCAACAAAGTGTAACACATCTAACTTTTATTAATTATTTGGTCTGCATGAGGATTTTTTTCTTAGGTTTATTTCATACAGATGTCTTTTTATAATTAGTATAATAGTAGAAAACAAAGTACTGTTAATGTTTCTGGTTCAGGAACAGAAGTGTTTAATGCTAATATTTCATGTTCAGGAGGAAACCTTAAGCCAGCATAGTATACTGAGAAAGTGTTTCATTTGTTGTTTACTTGTATCACGCTGTACATTACAGTATGTTTCTTTATCCCTCAGTAAGAGTCATACTGTGTATATTTAAATATAAGAGACCAGCAGCACAAAAGAGCAGAAATGTTTTGCTAAGGGCAGCAGTAATTCACTTAGCGAGTTTAAGATCGAATGGTTCTGTTAAGACTCTCATATTTTCTAACCAATTCTACTACTGCAATGCTTTTAAAATTAATAATTATAAATTATATTATGCTAATTAATAAAACTACAGTCATTTTCACCTTAGATTGTAATCAGTTATGGGTCTGTAGTATATTAAAATGGCAAAATGGTTGTCATATAACCCATATCTATTCTGAAATTCTTATCCTTTTTTTAAAATGATTAATATGTTAAATGATGAAATCATTTATTTACACCAAGAAACAAACTATATTGTATTAAAGAAACTTGCCTTCATTGAACAAAACAGAAAAACTGAGTAAAATCTGTATTTTCTTAACATCGGAATAAATTGGTCTTTCACTAACCTTACTGATCTATCATCACTCCCTGTAACAGCCAGAGGTTTTTTGGGGTGAACATCCAAGGCCCAAAGTTCTCCTTCACAGTGGCCTTGCATTATCAGCAGTGGTTTATCTCTTTCTCTCACCATGACTTCAAATATTTCACTGTCTTGCGTTCCAGCAAGGATGCGGTCTGCTTTCCAGCACACACTTCTAATTGAAAGTCCTAAGAAAAAAGAAGTCGAACATGTGAAAAATAGTCACTGCATTATACTGTAAATAGAAATATTAAAAAAAAAAAGTTTAACTTAAAAAATGGTGAATTTCTGTTAATACAATTCACATATTATCTGTTAGAAAAACACTGTCTTTCACCAACAATTAGAATTTCAAGTTTCTGTTTTTCTTCCCAAATACAAAAAATATGAAATATTTAATTTAGCAGTATTGTATTATTAACAATGCTTTCATTTAATAGGGCGATTATTAATTTAGTATATACTGTACCACCTCTATTATGCTTTATGATGTATATTTAATGAAGTTTTCTTCAGTTTTCTCCCACAATATTAAGCAGTGAAACACCTTGTACTCTTATGTGGAACTATTTCACATATTATTAATCGCAAATACGTAAACAGAGTAGTGGCCTAGTGGATAAAGGACACAGCTTTAAACCACACACTTGCAAAGTTCATTCTCTCACACTGACTCACTGGGTGAATCTGACGAATTCTAACAGTCATCTAGTATTCAAAGAGTAGAAAAAATATATTCAGTAAATCTAACCTGAACATAACTGATTTTTGTTTGACATTATTTATCTATACTAATAAAAGGCAAAGCCCTCACTGACTCACTGACTGACTGACTCATCACTAATTCTCCAACTTCCCGTGTAGGTGGAAGGCTGAAATTTGGCAGGCTCATTCCTTACAGCTTACTTACAAAAGTTAGGCAGGTTTCATTTCGAAATTCTACGCGTAATGGTCATAACTGGAACCTCTTTTTTGTCCATATACTGTAATAGAGTGCACCTACATGGCCGTGGGAGGCGGAGTTGCGTATCGCGTCATCACGCCACCCACGTAATCACGTGAACTGACTGTGAATGCAGTACGAGAATCTTTTAAGTGCCGGGTCTTAGCTAACATTAAATAAAGCCGTGGACATCGCAACATCACACAAGAGAGCGGCTCACATGAACATATGAAGCGACTGACGCATACAGACATATTCATGAGTGCAGGTACTTCGGAAACAAAGCACCGTGTAAACCTAAAGTTTAAATTACGTTCAAAGACCTACAAAAGGTTGCCATTGATTTGAGGCAAGATTGCTTTTCTCCTGTACAACTATACGTTGCATTCTCAACAGTAAGCTTGCACGGCTTGGTCATATTACAACCAGAGTGCTGAACTGAGAACGTGGTATACAAAGAGAACTATAACAATCGTAATAAACGAACAAAAAAACAGCGGAGAACCCGTGGATTAAATAAAAAGGCTGCTTCCTTGGCAAAGCAAGGAAAAAGGAAGACCTTATATGGCGTTCATTTATTAAACAGCGGAAAAGCTGTGTAAACGCTGCTTCACAAAAAAACAGCAGAGCGCCTTATATGAGCGGGCAGTCAGCTAAAGAAGGTAATTAATAAATAAATATAATTGTAATAAACGGACAAAAAATAGCGGACAATCCGTGGACTACATAAAGGAAATGGGTACCTGAACAGAAAAGTGAGTCTCAAATAGCTACACAATAACTATAACAATCATAATAAACGAACAATAAAAGAATACAGAACCGCTAAGCAAGGAGAAAGGACGGCCTTATATGGTGTTCGTTTATAAAACAGCGGACAGGCTGTGTAAAGGCAGCTTCACAAAAAAACAGATCCTTAACAAATTGTTATTGGTATATTTTCCCTCAATTTAAAAAGGTTTTCTTTTCTTCTTAATAAAAATTTAAAAGCAGTACTTCGCCACTGCGAAGCGCAGGGATTTGGCTCTATATATATGTAGATATGTATATATATATATATCTGAATGTATGTATGTATATATGTATGTCTATATATATATATATATATAATTATATATATATATATATATGTAGATATGTATATATATATATGTGTATATATATGTAGATATGTATATATATATATATATATATATATATATATATATATGTAGATATGTAAATATGTATATATATGTGTCTATGTGTATATATATATATATATATATATATATATATATATATATGTGTGTGTGTGTGTGTGTGTGTGTGTGTGTGTGTATGTATGTATGTATGTGTGTGTATATTATATATATATATATATATATATATATGTATGTGTATATGTATATATGTATATGTGTGTGTATGTATGTGTGTATATGTATGTGTATATATATGTTGATGTATATATGTAGATATGTATATATATGTGTTTATGTATATGTATATATATGTTTACATAACCTCTTTAACACACTACTTCTCCGCTGCAAAGCGCGGGTATTTTGCTAGTTCAGAAATAAATTCGAAAATATTCGGTAGCTTTGTATGAAGAAGTAAATAATCCATCACTGCTTCCATATCAGTTATGCAGGTAATTAAAGCCTGGTGCAGTTAATGAAGTGATTGGCTGATGATCAGTTAAGTGGTTTCACAAAGAATCTGGTAGCTTTATTTACATTACACAGGTTGTTTCTAAGGACAAAAGTAATGTGCAATTATCTAAGAAAAGCAAATATTGCTGCTCACTAGTCAAAATATAACAAATGCATTCACTTACTAAATACTGAGTTTGCAGAAATATTAAATAATACAAAAAGAAGTGATTATTTGTAGGTGCAATAATCACAGTATTGGGGAAATACCTTGATATATTTTAAATTTCACCTCTTAATAAGGTGCATCTTATTGAAGGATGTGCCATTGACTTCTACCTCACATATCATCTGTTTATCTGCTGTTGATCTGAAGTAGCAAGGACCAGTTAAAGTAAGTTTTAAGGTCAGGAGGTGGATGAGAGTAGTCAAAAAGAAGGCTAAAATCAAAATATTGTGGAATTAAAATACATTTTAACAAAAACCAAAACACTAACCAGGCGTCACAAAGCAACATTGATTTCAGAGTTTTGCTAAACTACAGGACTAGAAAATTCTCAGAAACAAGCTAGAAAGTTTAGTAAATGTTATCCATAATCCTAACATTCTCTAATATTGAAAACCTTTAAAAAGTTTAAGTACTGTCAAGAAAAAAAAAATTTCAGAGCAAAAAAAATTAATATTAACAAATCATAAGTCCCACTCTCATTTCGCAGACTCTGGATGTGCCCATTTAACTTCCTGGGGAATCATAAATCAAAAGAATACAGCAAAACAGGAGCACAAATATAAAAGACAGGGACCTATGAGCATCTCTCCAGACCATAAACTTTCCAGTGATCCAAATATTTAACAACAGAACTCTTCCAGATACAAATACATTATAGTCTGAATTAAGTTTCCCCACCCCACCAAACTGAAGCAGGGTGTATAGGAATGAAAATAGGGACTAAAATGCTGGCTTGAAATGGGAGACATGGAACACTGGGTGAATTTTAAGGTCAACTAGGAGAAGTAAGTTATATGACATTGGACTCACTAGATTTAAGATGGTATAAGGGCCTATTAATTGTGTGGATAATTTATAAGATGGAACGAATGTAAGCTACATCCTCTTCCCAAGCCAGAAACACAGGAGCTTTATGACCTCTGTGATCAACAACCATTCAGCAGTGATTTTTGCTATCCGTAGGATGTCTCGAACTTCCTTCCATGTATCACGTAATCAAGTAAGGTATTCAGATAGACTAAGAAAAAAAGAAGGAAACTGAGACCAAATCTAATAAACAGCCTTTCTACTCATACAAACACAAGAAAGGTGATGTTTCAGGTGATGCATGGTATAAGACATTATGGGCAGCCTCCAAGAATGGTAATATACATTAAAGCTCCATTAACCCAATTAATTATTTTTTTTAAATCTGTAAGAGAAGTAGTGTCCTGAAATATATAATTGTTTTTAAAGCTTTTAAATGACAGTCTGAAGATAAGGTTGGATGGCCAAGAGACACAGAGGAAAGAAGAAAAAATTCCAGTTAAGCAGAAGAAGAAAACAAAACTACTTCTCTTAATAATATATCTTTCTTATTTATAAGATATTATATATATATATATATATATATATATATATATTATATATATATTGTGATAGTTGCCCGGACACCACCAGTCGGAGACCACATCTTTATAAAACACGCACGTTTATTTAACATTAAATAAACACAAATCCACCACAACACACAATGCACTCAGCAATAATCACCACAATTCAACTCTGTCTCAGTCCTTGGCCGCCTCTATTCTCCTCCAGGGAGCTTTGTCCTTCTCCCACTCCCGACTCTGGCTCAATGACTATAAGGAGGCTGCCCTTTTTATTCCCGCCCGGATGTGCTCCAGGTGGCTAATGACGTCCATCCGGCAGCACTTCCTGGTGTGGCGGAAGTGCTGTCCTTTGCCCTGGAAACACTCCGGACTTTCCTGGCAGATTCCTCCGCCATCTTGCAGTGTGTGGCAGAAGTAACAATATCCGGGTCCCACGAGGTGTAAAGTGCCCCCAGGCGGTGGGCACGGGTCCCAACAAGTCCGACAGTTCATTCTCCTCTCCCGTGGTCCTCTCCTGCTCCATGGCGGTTGTGCCCTCGTGGCCCAGAAGCTATTCTCGCCACCTTCCGGTCCTTTCTGGCGTCCCGGCCAGGTAATAATCCTGGCCACCTGCGACAATATATATTATATTATACACACACACGCGCACACACACACACACACACACACACACACACACACACACACACACACACACACACACACCCCATTACCTGAGGCTTCGCCCGCGTATTAGTGAAACAGGACAGTGAGGTGGACCCGCCCAGCTCTCTACTCCTGGCGTCACTCTTCCCCCTCCCCTCGGCCCGCGGCCTGTCTCGGATTAGTGAGAATATATTGCTCCTGCAAACGAACTATGAATCTTAGCACAAAGAGAAGTCGCTAAATCAACCAGAATGTTCAAGCAAATTATAGACAAAAAAAAAGATCTAAATCTATTAAGTAGTCCTTTCGTTCACTAACTAAGCAGAGTTAAGATTACGCCCAGAGGCAGACACGTGAGTGAGGAGGGCCCTGCCCCCCTCCCTGCAGCCCAATGAGTCTCTCTTGGATTTGCACTAATAAATCAGTACCGCAAGCTAACTATTATACTTAGCGCGATGAGAAAGTCGCAAAATCAACAGAACGTTCAAGCAAATTATAGAAAGAAAACCTGATCTAAATCCGTTAAGTAGTTCTCAAGTGAAAAGTGGACAGACATACAAACGGGTCTAAAAAACTATAAGAAATTTCGTGCTTAGACCACAAAATTTTTAAAACTGTTTCTTAGCGAGCACCTATGGGCCAAGGGTAACCTGCATTCCAAATTTCAAGTCCCAAGTCCTCATGGTTCTGGAGATTTCATGATGTGTGAGTCAGTGGTATTTGGCTTTTATTATATATATATATATATATATATATATATATATATATAAAACCAAAGACATGCAGGTTAGGTGGATTAGCGATTCTAAATTGGCCCTAGTGTGTGGGTGTGTTTGTGTGTGACCTGTGGTGGGTAGGCACCCCGCCTGGGATTGTTTCCTGCCTTGTGCCCTGTGTTGGCTGGGATTGGCTCCAGCAGACCCCCGTGACCCTGTATTTGGATTCAGCGGGTTGGAAAATGGATAGATAGATTATATATATATATATATATATATATATATATACACACACACACACACACACACACACACACACACACACAGAGAGAGAGAGATTTTTTTTTTTAATGATTTGGATAGGAATAAAATAAAGCTGTTAATTTTGCATATAATGTCAAGCTAGGTAGGATGGTAAATAGTCCAGAATCAGTTGAATCATTATGGAAAGACTTGGGACAGAATACAGGCTTGGGCAGGTATGTGGCAGATTTAATTAAATGTAAGCAAAGGAACAGTATCAAAAGTAGGAAGAAAAAAATATTAGATTTGAATACACAATGGGGGATTTGAAAGTTGAAAGTTCTTCTTATGTGAAGGAACTAGGAGTTGGAAGTAGACTTTTCACTATCTACATCTAGACAGTGTTCAAAATCCATTAAGACTAAGACAACATTAGGTTATATTGTATAGCACAATGTGTACAGCACAAGTCGAAGGTGGTTATGCTTAAGTTTTATGATGCACTAGGTAGGCCTCACCTGCAATAAAAGACATAGTAGTGCCAGAAAAAGTCCAGAGAACAGCAACTATGCTGATTCAAGGGCTGCAGGGTATGAGTTATGAGGAAACATTAAATGAGTTCAAAATTTTCAGCTCAAGCAAACATAGATTAAGAAATGACATGATTAATATTTTTAAAATTATGAAAAGAATTAGGGTGACACGGTGGCACAGTGGGTAGCACTGCTGCCTTGCAGTTAGGAGACCTGGGTTTGCTTCCCAGGTCCTCCCTGCATGCAGTTTGCATGTTCTCCCCATGTCTGCATGGGTTTCCTCTGGGTGCTCCGGTTTTCTCCCACAGTCCAAAGACATGTAGGTTAGGTGGATTGGCGATCCTAAATTGTCCCTAGTGTGTGCTTGGTGTGTGGGTGTGTGTGTGTGTGTGTGTCTACCCTGCGGTGGGCTGGCGCCCTGTCCAGGGTTTGTTTAATGCCTTCCGCCCTGTGTTGGCTGGGATTGGCTCCAGCAGACCCCCCGTGACCCTGTAGTTAGGATATAGCGGGTTGGATAATGGATGGATGGATGGATGAAAAGAATTAATACAGTGGATTCAGGCTGTTTAAAATTAGTTTAACAACTTGTTAAGGCTAGATTTTACACAAACATTAAGATGACAAACCATGGACACATAGAATAAATTAAAAAGGTATGTGGTAGACAGTACGTCTTTAGGGATTAGCAAACCTCAACTTGATGTTTATCTGAAGACATTAGATGGACAGGACTGTCAAGCTTTGTTGGGCCAAATGGCAAGTTATTGTTCTTTTTTCTAAAGTTCTAATGGTTTGTGCAGTACTACAGGTTGTCCTTTTGAAATGTGGCTTCATCTGACTATGGCTAACCACTTAAATATAATTCAATATAAAACTCTGCATAAATTAATATTTAATTTAACACAGCTGTTAGTATTCATTTTAAAATACCAGCATTTCTGATCCAATGAAATAAAATACTTTATGGTATCCTTAAGTAAATGAGAGATATTTTTGAAAATAAAGCTAAATTTAGCCCAAAATAAGACGTCAATATCTATTCATCGAACATATTCAAAAACAACCAAGTCAAAATCTCAAGTGTGAAATGTAACCTTTAAGCTTCTGTTAGTGCACCAATGTGCTAGCTGAAGAACTCATTTTAAAGTAACACCTGGTGTATGCCATACTTATTCCCTTTAAAATTTTAAATACTTCAGTCACATGAAGTACTGTTACACTGTTAATCCTGAATTGCTTAAACTAAAGAGAATCAACTCCATTAATCTTTTGTTTTAGGTCATTTATTATACTTGATAGAAATAAAATCAGTAGCCCTAAAACAGACATATACATTGTTAGTGAACAGTGTACTATATTATAAGCTCTTTCTAAAAAAATTACTTTTTCTAGATATTGTTTTGATCTATCATTTCCTTTGAAACATTTCAAGTTCAAATAAATGACCTTTTCAAATCTGTTGATTGGCAGATGGTTTTAGGACTATACTGTAGGAAAACAACATACAATGTGGATAAGTAAATTGCCCATAAGCTCTCAGCATCTCAGTTAACAATGTAATGCACCCTAATGAGAGGAAATTACTTCCAGCTGGTGACAGCTGGGAGCCCCATATGAAGCTGATCCAAAGGTCAAGCAGGATTAAACTTAGAAAAAGACAGTTAACAAACAGCGGCTACTGTCCAAAAGTAAAACTTGTTACAAATGAACTAACAATGTATTACTATTTCAACTAATAATAGAAAACGTGCTAAAAGCTACAGGGTTAATTGAAGAGAAGCTTTCAAATGACAAAGTGATAATGACCAGGATTTTTTTTCTTACATTGTTACCTTTCAAATGCTTTCAATACTCTGAATTACTGTTAGAATTTGATTCTAGTCTGAAAATGAAGATTTTGTTTCATAATTGTCATTACTATGACCCCTCAGTTTAAACGAAAAATACTCAATACTAACCATATAAGCTTTTCTGTGGCATTTCTTTCCTTTTCGCTGAAGCTAAATGAACAATGCACACACAGTTGTCTACCTCAGTTCCTATTTATATCATAAAACAGACTAAATGGTTTGAATGCTGACTTTAGATTAAATATTTTGAGACAATGCCATTGAATTTTTTTTACATTTTTATCCCTTAGGTAACTGTACATTTGAAACAACAGCAGAAGCAAAAGGTTTATACTGTATTTGACCAATTAGAGAAGACAATCATTTATCATTGAAGACTTCATCATGATGCTTAGATGTTAGTTTGCGCTATTCACAATTAAATCACTGTGTTTTTAAAAATGTCATTATTTATAAAGTGACTGGACATAATACTATCAATACTAAAGACTCAATACAATGTTCATTAGAAACCAGTACTCTTATTTCCTACTCTTCTCCAAATTATCAGGTCTACACTAGGAATTGGTCCTTGATTTTGGTTTATTTATTTTTCCTTCTTACTTGCTTCAATCTGTTTGCAGTTTAAAATATTTTTATCTTTTGGTTAACTTTTTTAATAATTGTAACAATATTTTGAAGGTTTCATTTTGCCTGTTTTGTATTTGTGTCATTAGATATGGAGCTCAGTGTGTGGGACCCCTAGACCTGCAGGTGTGGCCACTACGCAAGACGTCTTCATTTAAAGACTCTTTGAGCCCCATTTTAAATGTTAGGGAATTAAGTTCCTTTCTCTTTATCTTTGACTCCCCTTTATACTGAATTGATCCATTCTCCCCATAATTAAGTTTTATTATTATAGTTATTTCTGGTTAGGTTTTCTTTAATAACAGAATTAATGTTTTGAAAATGTAGGTTTTGCCTCTTCAGGTTGGGATTTCGTATCATTCTCCTTCCCACTTTAACAGTATTTGTTAAAGATGCTTTGCTTAATTTGAGGTCTTAGTTTTTTTCTTTTGTATTGAATTTCTTTCCCTTTTTACTTCAATTATGTAAGTTCATTTAAAAAGCATTTGAGTAATATTTTGACCTTTGTTATTTTTGAAGCTCTTTGACCAAGACCTTTTCTTTTTTCATTTTAACCCTTTGGTTAGCTTCTTTACTAATCTTGTATGCTTACTTGCATAATTAATTTTAATAAGTTGATTATTTGTGAGGGTGCAGTGGGTAGCGCTACCACCTCGCAGTTAGGAGACCCGGGTTTTCTTCCCGGGTCCTCCCTGCGTGGAGTTTGCATGTGCTCCCCGTGTCTGCGTGGGTTTCCTCCGGGTGCTCTGGTTTCCTCCCACAGTCCAAAGACATGCAGGTCAGGTGCATTGGCGATTCTAAATTGTCCTTAGTGTATGCTTGGTGTGTGTGTGTGTGTGTGTGTGTGTGTGTGCGTGCCCTACAGTGGGCTGGAGCACTGCCCAGGATTTGTCTCCAACAGACCCCCGTGACCCTGTAGTTAGGATATAGCGGGTTGGATAATGGATGGATGGATGGATGGATTATTTGTGATTTTCCACAGTCTTCTTTTAATAAGCCTAAAATTCATGTTTATTGTATGTATTAATTTCCTCTGTCTGATGCTGTACAACTGAAGATATATTCACAGTTCTAATAAGTTCCTCAAATGTTCAGAAAAATGTATATTTTCAGAAATATAGCATTGACAATAACACAGACAATTTCCAAATATGGCATATTTTTACTTTCCCAGGTACAAATGACACAAAAAACAAGAAACATAAACACAAAAAATGTTTTCTAACTCTATCAGACATGTAAAATCTAGAACTCCAACTTAAACAAACCTTATAAAATACAAAGATTAGTAAATCATTTTCATTTTTATTATACAGTATTCTGTGAAGAACATCTATTTTTCACCTTTTTGTATTACAGTTGCATAAGACTCACAAGAGATCCGAAGTTTATGCCAGTTGTTCACCCTGTCAGTATTCTGCTGTATGTATAACTCATGATCGTGATATTCCTTGCTTTAGTGTTGTCTCTTCTGCAGTTCTTAAGACCTGTGCTGACAAACTTTGTGGTGTCCTCTGTCTCCTGTTCAGTCTGTCCCTAATGCTTCACAAAGTGCTGCTGCTGTGGAAAACAACATGCATTGTTCCTGTTCCAAAGAAAGCAAATCAATGACACTTATGTCTCACATGATCAAGACCTTTGAAAGACTGGTCCTGGACTATATGAGTCCTCTTGTGGTAGACCACCTGGACACACTGCAGTTTGCCTATCGGACAAAGACAGATAATTGCATGCTTCAGTCCTAACTGCTCCACAAGGCTTATTCTCACCTGGACAAAGCTGGCAGCACTGTGGGGATTATGGTTTTTGATTTCTCCAGTGCCTTCAATACCATCCAATCATTCATGTTAAGGGGTAAACTCAGAGATATGCAGGTAGATCCTGATTAATGAACTATTTCTTGGAAAGACCTCAGTTTGTGAGACGCAAGACTGTGTTTCTGATACTGATGTGAGTGACACTGGAGAACCACAAAGAACAGCCCTGTCTCATTTTCTCTTCACTCTGCACACCTCAGACTATACATATAACACCAGTCATTTACAGAAATTCTCATATGATTTTGAATTTATGGGGTGTATTATTTAAGGGAATGAAGCAGAGTACAAGGGTCAGGTGGAGAACTTTCCAATGAGAATTGTCTGCATTTTAACACGAGCAAAACCAAGGAACTTGTTATTGACTTTCGCTGCACCGAAGTACCTCTATGTCCAGTTCAAGGAGTGGATGTAGAGTAGGTCTTCTGCTACAAATACTAGGGGGTCCACATTAATGACAGGTTGGTCTGATCTCAGAACACAGAGGAACTATAAAAGAAGGAGCAGAGCAGGCTTTTTTCCTTAGGAGACTGTGTTCCTTTAATTTAGGAAATGACACCCTTCACATCTTCTACAACTCTATGACGGCCAGTACAATTTTATACGCTGTGGTGTGCTGGTCTGGTAACATCACTTCAAGAGATGCCCACTGAATCAACAAGCTACTTAAAAAGGACAAGCTCAGTTACAGAACACACTCTGGACCGCCTGGAGTGAGTAGCAAAGGAGAAAATTAAAACATAACTGAGTGCCACTATGACAATGCTACACATTCTCTCTCTGACACAATAACAACTAAGGACACAAACGTATCATTCAGCAGAAGTGTGTCAAGAAACACTACTGGTGGCTTCTTTACAACAGCATTAATGCACCTGCATAATGACTCACTGTAACTGCCAAGTCACAGGTTTTCTTTGTATATAATTTTCTTGATTTTTAGTCACTTTGGTGTGTGTTCAGACCATACGCTGTTTATTTATTTATCTAAAGAGCTTCTGTAACAAGCCAAACTTCTCCCTGGGGACAACTTTTGCTTTTTTCTTTATAAATAGGATAGAATATCAGTCCACTGCATAGCACACTCACAGCTATACCCAGACTAGGCAAATTCAGAGTAGACAGCTGAACTAAAATGAATATGTTTAGGATATGACACAATACCACAGAAACACTCACAGACAAGATTACATTGTATTGTATATTACATATCCCATATAGAGTGAGATGAAAACTGAACCTAGGTCCTTGGTATGGCACAATACTAGAGCGACCTAGCAGGATGAAGACAGTCAGTTTGTGAAACATATGTGTATATGCAAAATGGTACATAAAGTCTATGATACATATTTATAAGAATGTTGTCACAATTAAATAAAACATATACATATTGTGGCGGACTACCAGCTGCTCAACCCAGCTGGGACACCCAAAGAAGAGAAGGATGGTGGAAGGCAGCTACTGTGGGACACTGCCTCCCTCAAGATGCCAGATGGCGAGTTCCCTGGAGCGAAACGGTGCCCTGGATTCCCACAGTGCAACATGGAATCTGAAGTTCGGCATCACAGCCCTGCTGGGTACCGTGGGTGCCGCCAGAAGACGCTGCAGGAAGATATGGGGATTTTTATTTTCCATATGGCCTGTAAGTACTCCCAAGTCATGGGGTCGGAAGCCTCAAAGTACTTCCTGGCTGAAGAAAACCTCAAGTCCTCCATGTGACCTAGAAGTCCTGGCAAATCACAGGGATGTAAGAACGGAAGCACTTCAGGGTCAAGGACTATATAAAGGACAGCTGTGAACCCAGCAAGTGAGCTGGAGTCGGAAGGTAGAGAACAGAGCTTGCTGGGAGGTGTGGAGGAGAGATTTGTGCGTTATTGTGACTATTATTGGTATTGTATTGCCTGTGTATGGTGGCGGAGGTGCTTCAGGGCACTACAAGAAGAAGAAAAACAATTAAAAACCTTCTTGGTGATTTTACCCTGTGTTCAGTATGTCTGTCTGTTGGGTTGAAAGGGGCAACAGCAACCCCTAGATGGGTTGAAAGGGGCAACAGCAACCCCTAGAGTCTTACTAAACTCTACAATTCAGCCTAATTCATATTGTAAACATTGGTGAGAGACTTTAATTTTATAAACTTTTAACGTTGTGAGATATGGCTGGCCATTCATCCCGGCCAATACCCCCAGGCCGCTAGATGGAGCCCTCCCTGTAGCATGGAAGTGCCCTGAAGACCAACAGGGAATTATGGACAATAGAGTTTTTATTCCCAACCCTGCTGGACACCGTGGGGCCCACCAGAGGACGCTGCAGGGAGGCTCAAGGACTCTTACGTGCCCTATAACTCGGAAGCAGGCCCTGTCTTAGGTATTATGGGGCCCTAGGCGAAAGGGGGGTCCAGGGGCCCCCTGAGGGGGGCAGAGCCCCCCTGGAAGCTCTGCGAAATGCGTGAAAATTAGACCAAGGAGACGTTTTCTTGTAACGTTACGAGGTCATCACCCTGTGAACCCTGTGAACGTTCGACCCACAGAGATCTTGACTCAAACCGCTCTGCTTTTATAGACAGCCGCCCACGCGGACATGCCCCCGCTAGCCCACGTGATTTAAACATGCAAGGGGAGGGCCGTCGATCCAGGGCCCTACACGGTCGCCTACTTCGCCTATGCCTAAGGCCGGGCCTGCCGGAAGTGCGTCATGATCACATGACAAGAAGAAACAATGTGCTTCCGGGCTGAGGAAAAGGACTTTTACCCTGACCCGGAAGTCATAAGGACTTGTGGACTGTTGGACAGGAACACGTCCGGGTCAGGGGGTATAAAAGGACGATGGGAAATCCCAGACGTTGAGCTGAGCTGGGTGGAAGGGTGGCAACGTGTCTGGGAGTGGAGGATTGATTATTGATTGGTTTATTGCATTGGTTATTGATTATATGAGTATTGTGGAGTGTAGGTGCTTTGTGCACGTTAGATATAATAATAAATATTCATCTTTGGATTTTACCTGGTGTCTGATGTCTGATCTGAGGGTTCAAGGGGACGACAGTGCCTCAATCATTCACAACGTATACATTACTACTGGCTAAGTATAATTAGATTGTGTATATCAGAAATTGATCTTTCAAGTACACAACTGTGAATGTTAATTAAACATCAAAATCAATCATTAAATGGCCTCCTGCCAAGGTAATAGGTATGAACAAATTATACATACTGTAAGTCTCTAATTTGGCAAAATTAACCATGATTTGTGAGGAGAAATCGAAAACAAATTAACTTCCAGTCATTAAATCATCATATCATTTTATTCAACTCTTTTAAAAATAAAACACCAGCTTCTGTACAAATTTTACCATGTTCTTACAGGTCAAGGACTCCAAAGCAGCAGCATAACTTTAAATGTGATCTGCTTTGCCAGTGATAACAATTATGCCCCACATCTATTTTACCATTAGTTGGCAACGTGATTTGCACTGCCATTGTCTGCACTTGTATATATTTTGTTTAGATTTGGTATTTTGGAAATCACTCTTTCTTGGTTTAATCCTAAACTGTAGTTATACGAAGCCTGAGGAAGATGGCTGTCATGATGGAAAGACGTGACAGGTGGCAGCACTCTTTGACATACGTTGACCTGGAACTGGCCAGATCTATGTAGGTGGGTACACCTTTGATTGGTCTGGTTGTTGTGAAGGATGTCATACTCAGGGAGTAGCGGTTAGTGTGGCAGATCGGCTCCACCCGACGTTGACCGATGTCAACACTCCCAATGAGAGTATTATGAGACTCCAGTTAAAGCACCCTTTAGGCACCTTGTCTGTTGTCTCAGTGTATGCTCCGACCACAGCGAGTGATGTCACGGCGTGGTAGACATTCTGTTTGAAACTTCTCTTGGTGGTTGATGGGTGCCTGCGAGGTGACACTCCTCTAGTCATGTGTGAGTTCAATGCGACCTCTGGCACCGACAGGGTTGGCTATAAGGATTGCGTTGGTCCCCATGGGTCTGGTGACCATGGTGAAAATGGCTCCAAGTCCCTTGACTTCAAAAGGTCAGGGGCTGAAGATCGCTGGATCCTGGTTCCAGCATCCTGAGCTGCATCATTGGATTTGGTACTTCAATATTGATGATGCGATGAAGGAAATCACATCCTTGTGGACAGACACTGGAGGCTCCTGCAGAACTGCAGGGTCTAGAGAATTTCCCAGTTTGTGAATTTGGACCACAGACTTGTTACTACTCTGAAGATCCAGCTTAGGCCCATAGGTTACCACCTAATAGGACAATGAGACTAGACTTGGCCAGATTCCAAGACCAGACGGTTTCTAATGAGTTTGCACTCAGTTTGTGTGAGGAACTTGCAGACTTGGGTGAGACTGCCTTTCCTAATGTGATGTGGGAGACCTTCTGTGACAAGACCCTGAAGGTTGCTGAGGGTTGTGTTGGTGTTACTGGAGTTTCCAGAAGAAGGTATTTCATCTAACAGTGCACCATGGACATTATCGAGAGGAGTCACAGAACACGGCTTGATGGCAACTGTATAATGTGTGAAGACTGAAGTCCAAATATCAAACACTTTCACAAAAGTTACAGGTATAACAAAACATGTGCACTTTTACCCAAGAATATAACCGAAGAAAAAGAACTTGGGTTAGGGTACAGTGCTGATACGTCTGCTTGGCTGGTGCAGAGGTAAGAAACGCTGTCTCATAATCAAGAGGTTGTTACTTCAATTTCGGGTCCTTCCTGCATTTACCGTTTCCAGTAGTGAGCTGCTCTTATTGTTACTATCATTGAATAAAAACAAACATTTAATTTGAGTCTGTAACACCTCGTATAAATTTATGGCACTTGTAGGTTAGCATTTTTTTATTATTTGGTTTTATTATCTCAGTCATGTTCATGCTCCCCCCAATCTGACACTGTTAGTTTTCAAATAAAGACATGGTATAACAGAGGTGAACACAGATGAAGATGACAGTTCTACATCAGAGAAAGAGAACAGAAGTCTTCCCCGCAAGAAACGTCCTGTCACACAAGGAACAACACAGCTGCACCAGGCATAAAGGCAAAAGTTGGCACCGTTTGGATGCAGCAAGAGGTTGGGTGTCATCCTGCCAGTGAATCTGCCACATACAAGTCCTTCAATCAAACAGCCGGGTCTACAGAGCTCACCAAGATATCATGCAAAAGTTCTGTTTGTGATTATGTTTTTTGATGGTTTTTATATAAAAAAATGTTACTTATATAAAAGCTTCCTACAATGTAAAGTCACAAGCAGACTGCACATCTTCCTGTGTTTGATTGACATAGGCATGTGCAATCATCATAAAAGGTGTGACTTTATGCTGTAGGAAGATAACTAAATCAAGTCTCTTTATTTGGGAGTTAGGTGTCTGGAATTGTATAGGGTAAATAATATATTGTTATTTGAAATACATACATTTCATGTGTGTTCCGTGTCTACAACGATATGTGTAAATGTAGGACAGGAAATGTGAGGCAAGAAATACTGAACACGGAAACATTTTTCACATTATAGTAATAATAACAAAATGTTGACATGAAGTGTATAATGTGTGAAGGCTGAAGTCCAAATATCAAATAAACACTTTCACAAAAAGGTATAACGAAACAAGAGCACTTTTATTCAAGAATATAACCGACGAAAAAGAAATTGTTCAATGTACAGTACATGTTACTGGCAATGTGTAAAAAGTCCAACTCTCAATTGATACGATGTAGATGCGTCAGTTTAGTTGGTGCAGAGGTAAGGACTGCTGCCTTGTAATCAAGGGGTTGCAGGTTCGATCTCGGGTTATCCTCTAGTTTACCGTTTGGAGTAGTGAGCTGCTCTTTTTGTTACTATTATATAATAAAAACACATATCTGATATGGGTCTGTAACAGCCAGCATAAAATTTATGGTACTTGTAAATGTTTGCACTGAAGAGATAAAAGGAGACACACAAACACAGCTCAATCATTTCTTGTTGGTGTCTTGTTGAGCAAACAGACACTGCAGTGTTTGTGGTGGATGTTACTTTTCCTCGCCCATGGGCATTCACATCAACATGTCATTTGATTGATTTTTTTTTATTGAAGAATCCATGAATAAAACTGAATAAAAAAAAATTGTTCAAATGACTTATTAATACGAATGTCCGTTTGCAAGGAAATGTAGCATCCTTTAGAAGTACCAAAAATTTACACTGGATATTACAAACACATCAAATGTATGTTTTTGTTATATGATAATAATAATAAGTAGCTCAGTACTCCATGTGCTAAATGCAGAGACGATGCGGGATTTCAACCTGTTACCTCGCTATTGGTGAACAGTAGCTTATCCACTACGCCATCAGCACAGACCCATGCTAGTGCAGTGTTACCACTGTGACAACTAAGATGCGTAAACACACACATATTCGAATGTCTTTTACTTTGTCCCGACTGATAGCTAGGCTTCAGCAACATGTCAATTGAGCAATTTCTTTTTCTTTGGTTTTATTTTTGAATAAAAGCATATTTGTTTTGTTACAACTTTTGCAAAAGTGTTTATTGGATATTTGGGCTTCATCATCCTATACTTCATGTCAAAATTATGCCATTATTATTATTAAAACATGAAAACATTTTCTGTTTCAGCCATGTGTTCAGCATTTCTTGCCTTGCATTTCCACTGTCATTCTATATCTACACAGATCGTTGTAGACACGGCATATACAGGTATACATACAATTCATGTGTAATTCCTTACAAATGCATCATCCAATAAACACTTCAACACAGACTTGAACTGTGAGGATTTCAGCATGGTGATGCCTTCATTTAACAGAATGGGAATGGGGGGGGGGGGGGGGGGGGGGGGGGTTGGGAAAGGGGCTGTAGTAGGCTGCATTCTACTTATCCACACATTTGCAAAACAAAAGTGGGCTAACAGTGCAGTGACAGCTAGCTTCTTAGCGTATATCAGGAAAATTTAAGGAGGTCAGGGACAACAAAAAAAATTCATACGCTTCAGGGATTCTAGTGTTAAGTAATTAACATAAGTTGGGACACCTGTGCAAATTGTTTGCTTCAACTTTCAAGGCTTAATTAGCGTTAACTGTTGAAGAACATCTGTAGGTTGTAACCTATAAGTTGCTCCCTGAAGAAGGCCCATTTGTAAAATTCTGAAATTTCCATTTTTTTCAGTTTATGCTAACCTGCTTACTTTTTCACCATTGTAGATCATTCATTGCATTTCAACTGATTACATCTGAAGAAAAATTGGAAAAACTGAGGTGTTCCAAAAACGTTTGACAGGTAGTATACATTTTCTAACAAGATTGTTTAACGACTTTTAGTGAATAGGGCTGTGATGGATGGCCGGCTAAATATTCCGGCCCACACCTCCAGGTCGCCAGGTGGAGCTCTCCCAACAGCATGGAGGTTCCCGAATTCCAGCAGGGCCTTATAGACCTCGTAGTTTGTATGCGCTGCCCTGCTGGATACCATGGGGGCCACCAGGAGCTGCTGTAGGGAGGCTCCCAGACTGCTATGTGCCCTATAACCTGGAAGTACGTCTTGGTCACATGAACAGGAGAAACAACGTACTTCCAGGTTGAAGAAAAGGACTTTTACTCTGACCCGGAAGTAATGAGGACTTGTGGATTGTTGGACAGGAACCACTTCCGGGTCAGGGGGTATAAAAGGACTGTGGGAAAGCCCAGACACTGAGCTGAGCTGGGAGGAAGGGTGGCTAAGTGTCTGGGAGTTGAGGAATTGTGATTATTGTAGTGTTTATTCATTATATGAGTAGTGTGGAGTGGAGGGTTCTTTGTGCACGGATTTATAATAAAATTAAGAAAAGTTATACTTTTACCTGGTGTTTGGTGTGGTACCTGAGGGTTCGAGAGGTTGATAACAACCTCAACTGTTACAAGGGCATTTAATGATATTTCTGTTAGTACCCTCCTGATTTTTCTGAGCTTCCAGCTCAATTCCTATATGGCTCTAAGTATGTCTCTTTGTTCCTGCAGTACTGCATATGTGAGTGCACAGCAACTTTTTGATGCACTGACAACTCGTGGAGAAAGCATTAGTGTTGTGCCTGGAACTCTGCTGGAACCATTTACACAGTAGTACTTCTGAGTGGCTCCTTCAGCAGCAGCAGTAACCAACTCTAAATATGAAGATGTTCACTATAAAAAGATTGTCATTAAAAGTCTGACAACTGTCAGACTGCAACATTAATTGCACTAATGTGGTTATTTCACTAAAAGGTATACGTAGAGATGGGCAAAATAAGCAAAATTATATATCAAGATATTTACTAAATGTAGCACAGTAATGGTATATATCACAGTATAGACCTAAAGATCAAAAAATGTCTAAAATGAAGTTGTTCTTATATCAAAATGATTACTGGAGTCTTTTTAAACTTCAGATTAAACATGATTTTATTTTATTTGAACAGCCATTTAAACTGTACTTAAATCAGAGAAGTAATTGAACAAATAATAAATACTATTTTAGAACGAAACCGGTCTTTCAACAGAGCAAAAACAGTTAAAGTGTGTGAAAACATTACAATGCACATTGAGCATACCTGACAATGTATGCAAAGGCAAGAATAGACAGTCCTCTATCTTTGTTTGTGTACATATGTGTTGTTTGTATGTGATTCAATACACACACTAGAATTTCAATATAGCTGTACTCAGTTTTTTTTCTAAAAGGGTCCTTCCAATTTACAAAGAAAGCTCACTGTTCATTTTCATATTTGCACACAATTTTGTGCTTGAGGAAGCATTTCATGTGAGCAGCCTCTCTGTGTTTTTTACATGCAGCTTGCTCCATCCACAATGTGCCACCTTGTGTGTTCTCCTTTCCACATGTCAAATTGAAACTGGCATTGTACTTTGCATTCTTCTTGTCAACAACATTGCAATGGAATTTCAGGTGACTTTATACTTTTTTTTAGCTAACTGAAATAACTGTAGCACCAATAGTTTTCAGATTAGTGTAAGATCTTTTTTATTACATGAGTAATTATAAAGGCTGTTTTTTCTGTGCTTATTGAATAGTTCTCTGGAGCAGAGTTAGACAGCAATTCACATTTGGGTTGCAATGTACAATACATATGTTGGTGTTTATGTGTGTTGGATTTCAGCCAGGATTCCTCCCTTGTTCAAAGCCCTTTTTTATGTTTTTTTTGCCAAAGCCCGATTCATTTGTTTGTGTTAATATTATTCATTATGTTAATTATTTGCATGATTCTATGTTTATTTGTTTGTGCATTATTTAATTTCTATGTGTCTATGCTTGTTCTATTATGGTCCATGGGTTTTGTGGATGGTTCCCCAAAACTAGGGCCTAGACACGGCACAGGTTAAGCGTTTTACCTGATTCCTCTGCAGCTTTCTTGTCTCCCATATGTGTACCTCAGAACTGCTCTGGCATAATGCCACATAATAAGGTATCTCCAATTACAGATGCCATTCACATATCAAAATCACAAAGTGTAGAAGTGCTTTTACCCTTTCCTGTTGCACTCATACTTGGCTGGTTATGAGCAATCAACTTCTTCAACTCTATCTTTTTTTTCTTTTTTTCTTTTTTTTTATTTAAATTTCAGGTGTGGTGCAAAAGGTAGAGTGCACTGCATTCACAACAGCAGTAGCATTTTACCATTCAACATATTTGTGATTGTTGTTGAAACACGCATTTATGTCACCAAATTAAGGTCCTATGCATGCCTCTACATCAGAGAATGACTTCCTTCTTGCAGTCTTCAAAGTTTTGATTTTTGCCTCTTCTGTTGTTGTTATTGTCTTAGCTTACAGATAAATCAGTTCATTATACTGTATATGTATAAGGTTGTTTAACATGATGTATAAGTGGATGTTTCATATCATCAGCAAAATTCAGCAGTTTAGCAGATGGGTCACCAGAGTTGCAGTCACAGTTATTGGTGTTCAGAGAGAAAAGGAGAGGAGAAAGAACACAACCTGGAGTGGACCCCATGCTCAAGGTCAGGAGCCCTAACTAATATTTGCCCATCCTCACTGTTTGACATCTATTACTTAGGAAGTCAGGGATCCAAATACAAGTGTCATAGTTCACATTTATACTGAGAAGTTTGCTATAGAGGAGTTCTGGTATTAAGTGTAGAACTGAAGTTCAAAAGTAAGATCCTGTCATAAGTAGCTGGAGAGTCTAAATACTGCAAGATGTAGTGGAGAGCCAAGTTCACTGCATCCCCAACTGACCTGTTAGCACAGTAAAAACTTATGTAAATACTTGGGCTAAATGATCAGAACAATGCTTTACAGTGGGGCTTGATTTTACTGTATAATTTCCAGTATTTTATAATGTCGGTTGTATAAGTCTGTGAAAGGCGCTATATAGCGCCCGACCCAGCACAGACTGAGGCAGAGGCACGTACTTAAATAAACACTTTTTTATTTTTCTTCAGCCGTGGGGCACGCCTTCCTCATGTCCCACAGGCCCAACACAGTCCCAAAACACTCACAATAACGACAATATTGCTTCTGGCTCCACCACTCCTCCTCAGGCTTAGTCCTCCTCCTCCCGACTCTGGCTCTCCTGAGTGGTGGTGGCTGGCCTTTTTTTATACCCCACCCGGAAGCATTCCAGGTGCTTGATCACCTGGCCCTAATTGCATTTTCCGGGTGGGGCTGAAGATTTGACCAGCTGGGCTGCAGACTCCATGCAGCTCCCCCTGGCGGCCATCCGAGCCCCCAACCAGGCTGTGGAGGACTCCATCTCCCATGGAGCCATGCGCCAGGTTGGGGAATCATCGTCTGCCAGGGAGGCTGCCACCAAGAATCCCGGGGGAGGTATTGAGCTGTCCATGGTAGCTCCCCCGGAACAAATGCAGTAGGGGCGTCCCTGCCGGGCATGGGACCCGGCTGTCCTTCACAAAGTCGAATGCAGCAAACACACGCTATTGGTCCAAGAGATTATGATATGCTAACTCCCACCTGAAAGAGTAACCATGGAGGACACTGCCTTTTTTTCCTATGTATTGTGCCTATGTGACCACACGGTAATACCCAAACTATTCCGAAGCAACGTTTGCACTGTTTTGTGTTTTTTGTATCTCACACCCTCATACACCTTTATCGTAAGAGCATCCTTTATTTACGATGGAGCGTTCAATCAAAAGAGAATATGAAGCTGGTTTTAAATTAAACGTCGTTGAAGTAGCGAAAGAAATTGGTAACTGCGCTGCTACAACAAAATTCGATGCGTCTGAGAAACTGGTGCGAGATTGGAGGAAGCAAAGATGTAAAAAAAAAAATTAAGCGTCGTATTTTTGAACGGGCGTATAAATCTGATTTTATGATGGATTTTTCAGGTTTCAAGCCCTGACATATACGTGAGTATATACAGTATATCACATACCAGATGAAGTTCCTAAAAACATGACAAATGACATGTTAAAGTTCTTGCTCCCTGTGTAAAATCAACACTCAGTCATTTAGAGTCATTTTTAACCCATTATTAAATTTGTAAATTTAAATTTATGTTTGTTTGCAATTAGGAATTTCCTCACATGCACCTGAGCACTGATCCATCTAATTTTTTCAACCCTTCTTTTTTCTGTTACAGGGTTGTAGGGAGTAGTAAGTAACCCTGGGTGAGCAAAGAGTCTGTTGCAAGGCACAAATACTCACATCAGATAGTTTTGAATCACCAACTGCCCTAAACTGCATGCTATTTAATCAAAAGTAATTAAGGTGGAGGAATCCATGTTGAAATGGACATAATGAGCCATCTCTATAAAGAGGAATGAACGTACTGATTACATTGCAGCAGAAGTCATCCAATAGATTTGACTAGGGGCTAAATACTTCCGCAGCAGATTCTTTTTGGGCTGTACCAACCATCAAACCTGCAAAAACACCAGACACAATATAAAAGACACACTTCCTCATTCACTCCTACACACTCATTCAATCACCAAATCATTTAAATCACACAAACATTATATTCATATACACCTGTCAAATGTATACCTATACAACATTAGGAATCATCGTGCATATGTTGCACTAAATACATTCTAGTGTCACTCCAAATTAGCTAGCTTAATCATCATTTATATTATATCAATTATATTTTTGTCATGAAAATCCAGAGTCGTTTTAACCAATGACATAACATTACCTAACTGGCGAGGACGTAACATTGCAAGGTAGCTATCAAAATAAGACAGCTAGCAAAAATGTCCATGTCAAAATGTCTTAAGAGGAAATGGATACAGAGAACCATCATTTTAATGACAAATGAATCATGAAATAGCCTCTGTCATAAAAGAGTTCCATGTCAAGCAAAGTACTTTCAATGAATTGTACTAACCAGAGTCAGAGGCCCAGCACAGGGAAGTTGATGCCTTGAAAGCAAACAAGGACCACAGCAGGAAAATACCTAATCACTAACTCAACAACAAGTTAACAAGTGATTCCTTCTAAGCTACACGAATAATGATTAAGCACAATAACGCCTTCACGGATGCAGAGAAATCAAACTAATGCATAATAGGCATTTTACCTGCAGTTGACATTGATGAGTTGATGGATAATGTTATTAAATCTGTGAAACAGATCCCACTGTCAGTTGCAGCTACTGTATGTCCTTTTCATTTCTTGGTAGAGGATATCCAAAGTTGGGTGATAGTCGGACTGATCATTTATCCATAGCCACTGGCAAACTGACCGGCAACACAGATGTGTCACAATTTTGAGCTTATGTCCGATATGTTGATGTTGCATAATTCAGAGAATAGCAGCCAGAACTTGCATGGTGGCTGAGGGTGCCTCAGCATCACCCCCGTTTGCTCTAAGTAGCTATTTCTAAACATTTCTTTATAATCCAAGTGGCAAACCTGGAGTCAGTTACATAAATTTCTTTATGAATTTTACTTGGACTTGGCACCTGCCCATTTCAACCTTTTTGCATGCAATTGATTTTAAAAATGCCTGACATTTATACATTCTAGATAATTTTAAAATATGATGGATTTAGCAATTATTCACACCCCCTCACTTTCTGCACACTTTATTGTGTATGGATAAATTTACTATTTTTGCCCATTAATCTACACTCAATAACCCATAATGACAAAGTGAAAACTTGAAAGGTTTGTAAATCTCTCTCTTATAAAAGAAAATCTTGAAAAAATCTCTTGGCAATAGTTTTCTCTCAAGTCCCGCCCTCCCGTCAGCCAATTACGGTTAATGGCCTATGCCCACGGTCCTCTCACATCTCATTCGTGTCAATGCTCTTATCGGACACAGTTCCTGTGCTCTCAGCTCTTATAAATTTTTACGTCTTCCGCACTTTAATTTCCCAATAAAAGAAGACTTATTATGGCTAAATTTTATTGAAGAATTTCATCACCAAGGGTTATCAACAGAAGAAATGAGTACACAGGCAATCCTAGCACCAAGAAACGATGAAGTCAAACAAATTAACACGAAAATTGTCGATCTGTTACACGGCAAACTGGTTAAATGCATATCAATAGACTATGCTGAAACAGTTGGTGGTGATGGTGTGGAAGACGAAAACATCAACTTACAATATTCCATAGAATATCTACAACGGTTAACACCATCTGGTCTTCCACCGCCTGAATTACTGTTGAAAGAAGGATGTATCCAAGAAAGGTAATGTAGTACATCTTCCACAGATAACATTAGACACCAAAGGAGATCTTGATATGCCATTCATAATAAAATGTTTACAGTTTCCTGTTAGAATAGTTTTTGCTATGACAATTAACAAATCACAGGGACAAACATTCGAAAAAGTCAGTTTATTTATTAGAGAGAAAGAAACGATATTCACTGATGAGCAGTTATATGTTTTGTTGTCATGATACAACTCCAAACACGGAATCAAAATTCAATGTGATATTGACGAATAGTTAATTCCAAATATTATTTTTACTGAAGTTTTACAGTAAAAGTGTAACTTTAAAAAGTATCTGCGTGTTAATTACAAAGCCAAATGGAATGAAAATGTATAACGCAACGAATAACTCTAACACAACATGAAACATAATTTTCTTTCAATTTATTACGTTTAACTATTTTTTAGTATGGTTAATTATTCATTGTAATGTAAAATAGTTAGGTCTATTGTACATCTGCTTACCCCATATGCGAGAGGCAGAGCCGTGAAGTAGCTAGCTCGTAGCACCAGCCCATAGGTTGGCAAGCAAAGCAAGCAGGGGGCAGAGCCCCCTAGTTTATTTTAAAATCATAAACTGAAATCTCTGATTCATAGACCCTTTCCTGTTGCATTCCAAATTGTGGTCATGTACATCCTGTTTTCTAGAACAGCTTACAAACCACTTATAGTAAAGTGAATTGATTGAACATAGCTTAAAAAAGACACACACCTATGCGTATAAGGTCCCACAATTCACATTACATGTCAAGACAAAAAATCAAGCCATGAAGTCCAAGAAACTCTCTGCTGACATCCGTAATATAGATGTAGTGAAGCATAGATAAGGGAAAGGGTATAAAACAACTTCTAAAGCTTGGAGTGTTTTCAGGGGGACAATGGCTTCAACGATTGTGAAATACAAGACATTTGGAACCACCAGGATTCATTACTAGAGTTGGTTGTCTGGCCAAAGTGAGTAACCAGGCAAACAGGGTCTTGGTCAGGGAGATGACCAAAGAGTCACTGTAAAAGAGCTTCAGACGTCTTCTTTTAAGATACGTCAGCCTGTAAGAAGGAGAACCATCTCAGCAGCACTCAATCAGGCATTTATGGTAGAGTGGCTAAACAGATATCACATTTGACATCCCACTTGGAGTTTACCAAATGGTATTTAAAGGACTCTGGTGTGATGAGACAAAACTGAACTCTTTGGACAAAACTCCAACCAATATGCCTAACCAGGTAATACTCATCACCTACCTAATTCAGTCACATGGAGGTGACAATGTCATGCTATGAGGGTGCTTCCCAGCAACAGAGAGAGAGACTGGTCAGAATTAAAATGCAGTCAAATAGAGGTCCTTGAAAAAAACTGTACCAGTTCATCTCTCAACATGACAATGACCTGAAGCATATAGCCAAGCCAAGCCAACAATGGAGTGGCTCCAGGACATTTCTCTGACTGTCCTTGAGTGGCCCAGCCAAAGCCCAGATTTAAACCCCAGGAGACCTCAAGATAGCAGTTTACAAATGTACCCCATCCAATCTAATGGAGCTTTAGAGGATCAGAGAAGGAGAATTGGATAAACTTCTCAAATCCAGGTGTGCAATAAGAAGACTCCAGGCTGTACTGGTGCCAAAAGGGCTTCTTCAAAGTAAGAGTAAGAATATTTTTATGAATTGAGATAGTTCAGTTTTTGATTTTTAATACATTTTCAGACCTTTTAAAAACATGTTTTCACTTTGTCTTTATTTAAAATTACATCCAACAACACTGAAAAGTGTGTCTGAACACTTTCTGAATTCTCTATAACTGAAACGAAATGTGTTTTAGAATGGCCTGGGACAAGGAGAGCACCAGGGGTAAAATCTGTAGGTTGGTGCTGGAAATTGTGAAGGGGTGCTGTACTTTGGTTAAATCAGAGCCATTGCAACTACCTAAATGAAACATTTCTTTCACATTCAGTCCCAATAAACATGGTAGTAATAAAAATGTATTATGACAGCATCTTTGACTTCCTTCAACATCAATTTTCCTTACCAAATTCAATACACTGAAAAATCCCAGGATGTGTTAGATGAGGACTGATATTCAGACACAAGCAATGGTTAATGACTCTCGGAAAAACTGTTTACTATCTCTTTTCTGAGGGGAGATCCAGATAATTTCCTGATGTCGGCCTCTGGAAATGCCTAATAAAGTACTTAAACCTCTTCAGGGGAACTGCCGCCTTCGTAAGCTCCCCTCACTATGTTGTCCATCTTTTAACTTTTTTCTAGTCTAGCCTACTACACTTCTCAGTGCAACTCCTTTTATGCCACTCCAGCACAAATGGCTCTGCTCCCTGCAGATTCATACCGAAATGAGTTGCAAACAGTATTCATTAATGTCAATACAAATTAAATTTTGTTATATATGTTATTCATGGAGCATACAAAACTATTGTGAAATGAAGCTCAATTCTGTTATTAAATAAACAAAGCCTCAAAATGAAAATTAAATCTCAGTAGGGACTAATATGCAAAAGTTCTGAAATTATTGAAAGACTGTTCCTAAACCATAGAAACCACTGGTTTTATTTCTTCGTGCAGCAGAGAAATAAAGAACAAAGCCAGTATGAAGTGGATAGATGTGCACTTGTGCTATACTGAATTCAGACTGCACAAGTTAAATATATAGTAAGTGTTAAGTGTATAAGTGTTAAATACAAGTATTGATGATTGTCAGCTTTAACTTCTAGGATCATAGCAGCATGTAACAAAAAACATGTCAGGTCTGGAGGATTCTGGGAGGAAATTGGTCAACCTACAGAAAAATCATTAGGATTCACCAGAAAATGCAAATGCCACACCAGCACTGACCAAGGCATGAAATGAACACAGACAGCTTTGTCTGACAGCAAAACTAAAATCTTCATCACAGTATTTCCCAAGCTTAAAAATGCTATTATTCCTTACTGGCACCTGCTTTTATAGCTACTGCATTTTTATATAATATTTCTTAAATTTGCTTTAAATTGGTAAAATTCATTTCAGTTCATTTTTGTAACCAACATTCTGTATATAATCATTAATACCTTGTTGAACTTATATTATGAATTTCCTACTAGAACTGAAGATTGAAGGATAACACAAATACTGGTATACCATACAGCAGTGGATTAAATTTTGAATCAGGCTGAAATGCTTTAATGTTTACTGTACAAAACAAATCATGCTAATGATTAAACCATTTTAAGCAATATTTACTTTTTACAGTCTTGAATAAAAGAATCAACATTTTATGTCCATCAGTACGAATATCGTAAAATGGTGTAATGATCTACAAAAGGCAAGTGGTATACAATGCATTACTTTTGGGGAAAAGAATCTTTGAAGATCCTGGGATATAAACTTTATTGGAGCAGTGTGAAAAAATTTCCTACCTTTATATCCTTGCTCGGTTTCCCTGAGATCAATTTTGGTGATTGGTTTGAAGTCAGTATCCCATAATCGAATGCAGCCATCTCTACCACCAGTAGCAAAACCTTCTTCACAAGCATACATACTGAATATTCCAGCCTAAAAATAATCAGAAACATAATTTTGTAGCATTATTCCCATATGTAGAGAAAAAGCTACAGCAGTGTCAAAACAAAAAGACATCTTATAAACAGGTAAGTTTGAACTGTCTTTAATAATCTTAACTCAATTTGATAATTCAAACAAATTAAATATTAGTTAAGTTAAATATTTATTGCAGTTTTCAATATAATGATAAAAAGGCAAGTCTATCAACATCATATCTTTTAAATTGTGTAATATTCAGTAGATTAAATTTTGCATACACAAGAGACAAATGAATTTATGTTAATTTTAAAACACATTTTTAAGTTATTAAAAAAAGTTTTTAGCATCACTTGCTTGTCCATTGTCAAGTTATGTTGAACTCGTCACAGAACTATGCATTCACAGTGGTGGCCTATATTATCCATGTTGTTTTCCCTGGATATACCATAGAAGTATGAACAGTGTCTGCTCTACAAAAATGATTTTGAAATTTGCCTGCATAACTGCACTTCAACTTCAGCACAATTAGGAAAGTAAAATATTTATTTATAACAACATGTGATTCTTCAATTTTATTCCATATAGCAAATATTAGCCCACAATACAGTCGACCCTTGATATACGACCGGCCTGACATGCAAACAACTTGATTTACAACCAAAATTTTTGTTTTGAATTACGACCAACATCTTGCGTTACGACCTGAATGCGGTCACGTGTATCCGCTTGTGCGATTGTAAACAAACAGCCGAGAGCCTTTGTAAGCATCAGTCAGAGCCCAGATACATGTGTTTGTGACATAATTTCGGTCAGTGCAGTGATTTATATTATTTATTTCGATAATTGCTAAGGAAGGAAGCGAAGGTAATGAAGGTAAAGAAAGCTATCAAAATCGAAACAAAGAAGGAAATTGTGTGGAAATATGAGAGTGGCGTTCGTGTGACCGATCTCGCTAATATGTACAGCACGTCGAAATCCACCATCTCAACAATTTTACAAAGAAAAGATTTGTATAAGGAAACTCCTTCCAAACAATAACCACCTTCCATTTCATTCTCCTCCTCCTTCCTTCCTGCAAGCCAAAGATGTCAACTTAAATGGTGAGTACAGTATGAAATTGTTGTTTCTGGTAGGCTAAGCACTTTTTATAACTTTTTGGTTAGTACATTAGAAAAAGTATTGGTGTTTTTGGTAAATATGCACATTATACAACCCTTTTCTATTAAAAAAAAGTTAAGTAAGTGTTGCTGTGGGCAGTTCGGAACACATTAAGGGCATTTCCATTATTTCTTATGGGAAAAACAGTCTTGACTTACAACCAACTTGAGTTACAACCAGCCCTCGTGAAGAAATTGAGTTTGTAAGTCAAGGGTCCACTGTATGTATTTCCCTAAAATATTTTAATTATACATCATTCCTAAATTGACTTATGGTATAATTTTTATACAGCTGCAATAAAACATATACAGTATACAGAATATATATTACAAATGCTCCCTCCCACCTGTGAAGAACTGTGAGAAACCTGGTTAAACTAACTTTGAGCAATCTGCTGGTGTTTCGTGAGGCTACAAAAGACAAACAACGTGCTATGAGAAAAACATTGGGTTGCTTTTTTTGGGGTGGGTGAGATAAATATTTGAGAAGTACTGAGAGCCCATTTTTTTCTGTTCAGTAAAGAGTTAAGTGTTTTTGTTTGTCACACTATTTAAACTAGATAGAAATAGAAGGAGCTGGAAGGCAAAAATAATGAATATATTATCGTGAATGGCAGGTTTTGGGAATTTAGTGAGTCAAGCAAGCAGCTATATATATACATATATATATATATATACATATATATATATATATATATATATATATATATATATATATATATATATATATATGAATGTAATACTCCAATCTTCACTCTGTCAAATAAACAAACAAGCCGCTGTGGCACAAGGCCAGAGGCTTTGCCTCAGGAGCTGACATCTGAGGTTCGATCACCCTAAGAGGAAGCAAAGGGACATACCCTGTACACCTCATGAGCGGTAGGACAAAACACATGTCATGTACTCTCTGTATTGTTTGGGAGGTGCTGTATCATATATATATATATATGATTTTTTTTTTTTTTTTTGGTGACGGCTGGCCGGCAGCTGAACCCAGCCGGAATGCCCCTAGAATAGAAGGATGGGGGAAGGCAGCAACTTGCCGACACTACTTCCTCCAAAACGTTAGATGGCAGCTTCCCTGGAGTGCAGTGGTACCCTAGATTCCCACAGGGCACTATGGAACATGGAGTTCAGACACACAGCCCTGCTGGGTGCCATGGGTGCCACCAGAAGGAGCTGTTAAAGGACCTGGGGACATATACTTTCATTGTGGCCTGGAAGTACGAGGTAGTCAAGAGGACTGAAGCCCCGAAGTACTTCCAGGCTGAAGAAAATCTCTGTTCTTTATTAGACCCGGAAGTGCCAGCCAGTCACGTGTTTGGAAGGACAGAAGCACTTCCGGGTCAAAGACTATTTAAAGGACTGATGGAAACCCAGCAGGCGAGCTAGAGTTGGGAGGAAGTGTGACACAGCTTGCTGGGAGGTGTGGAGGAGAAGTGTACTGTTGAGTTTGATTTGTGTTTATTGTGGTGGTTGTGGTGCTTTGGGGCACAACACAAAGAAGAAAGAAAATAAAATATCTTCTTTTTGATTTTATCCCGTGTCCTGCATAGTGTGTTGGGAAAAAGGTGGGCAACAGTGCCACCAAGTGTCCACTCATTTACTATATATGTATATATAGTCATATGAAAAAGTTTGGGAACCCCTTTTAATTCTTTGGATTTTTGTTTCTCATTGGCTGAGCTTTCCAAGTAGCAACTTCCTTTTAATATGTGACATGCCTTATGGAAACCGTAGTATATCAGCAGTGTCATTAAGTTTATTGGATTAACAGAAAATATGCAATATGCATCATAACAGTATTAGACAGGTGCATATATTTGGGCACCCCAACAGAGATATTACATCAATACTTAGTTGAGCCTCCTTTTGCAAATATAACTGTCTCTAGACGCCTCCTATAGCCTTTGATGAGTGTCTGGATCCTGGATGGAGATATTTTTGACCATTCCTCCATATAAAATCACTCCAGTTCAGTTCAATTTGATGGCTGCCGAGCATAGACAGCCTGCTTCAAATCATCCCATAGATTTTCGATGATATTCCAGTCAGGAGACTGTGATGGCCATTCCAGAACATTGTACTTCTCCCTCTGCATGAATGACTTTGTAGATTTCGAACTGAGTTTTAGGTCATTGTCTTGTTGGAATATCCAACCCCTGTTTAACTTCAGCTTTGTGACTGATGCTTGAACATTATCCTGAAGAATTTGTTGATATTGGGTTGAATTCATCTGACCCTCGACTTTAACAAGGGCCCCAGTCCCTGAACTAGCCACACAGCCCCACAGCATGATGGAACCTTCACCAAATTTGATAGTAGGTAGCAGGTGTTTTTCTTGGAATGCGGTGTTCTTCTTTCACCATGCAAAGTGCTTTTTGTTATGACCAAATATACATACTGTGAGATATGGCCGGCCATTCATCCCGGCCAACACCCCCAGGCCGCTAGATGGAGCCCTCCTTGCAGCATGGAGATGCCCCGAATGCCAGCAGGGAATTATGGACAGTGGACTTTTAATGCACAGCCCTGCTGGATACCATGGGAGCCATCAGGAGTCACTGCAGGGAGGCCCAGGGACTATTATGTGCCCTATAACCCGGAGGTGCGTCTTAGTCACAGCGACAAATGAAAAAGAAGAGTTTGTGATCTGACCTGGAGGTGCTAGGAAGTCACATGGACTGAGGGTTCAGAAGCACTTCCAGGTCAAGGACTATAAAGGACTCTGGGAAATCCCAGATGGATGAGCGGAGCTGGGTGGAAGGGTAGCAACGCGTCTGGGAGAGAGTGGAGGATTGCTGGATTATTGTTTATTGAATGAATATTCTGCGGTGGGTTGGCACCCTGCCCAGGATTGGTTCCTGCCTTGTGCCCTGTGTTGGCTGGGATTGGCTCCAGCAGACTCCCGTGACCCTGTGTTCGGATTCAGCGGGTTGGAAAATGGATGGATGGATGAATGAATATTGTTATTGATTTATTGAAGTATAGTGGAGGTGGAGGTGCTTTGTGCACATTATTGTCATAATAATTATTATTATTATTGGACTTTTACCTGGTGTCTGATGTTTGATCTGAGAGTTCAAGGGGACGACAGTGCCCTTATCTGTCACAATACATACATATATACTGTACATATTATATATATATATATATATATATATATATATATATATATATATATACACACACACACACACACATACACACACACACACACACACACATACACATACATTTACACATACATACATTAAATTAACAACAAGCTCCCCATCTCACGTACAAACATCTGGCTTTGATAATGATGAGCTGCTGTTGTCAATAACACCCTTGTAAGTGGCAGGAAGATGGTGAAACCTGTCCAGACGTACCACAGGTTTACATTTACAGACATTCATTTTTGAATACAGCAGGTCCAGCTTGCTGTGTCCACAAAAGAAACATGCCATTAGATCCAAAGTAGCCTGGCTAAAGACCGCAGCATTCACAATAATCCATTTTTAGAGTGTTCACAACACAGTATAGTCATCAACTGGATGATGCAACACCCTATTAAGTTAGCAATGTGGATGAATTCAGACTGCATATCAAAGTCTGGATCACATATGTAAGCTTTAATTGTAATGGGTTGGCTTTTTAGTATATCTTATTCACATAAGTCTCCAGACCCCTTTCCACTCTGTCCAATCATATACGAAGGAATCTCTCCAGTATCAAATAGCATCTGATATTTTGGGTATTGTGGAGAACCAGATAAAACAGTCACAATACTCGAACTCACAGTAACTCGCCATGAGATGTGATAGTTCTTTCCACTTAGAGTGGCTCAAGGAGTTCTTTAAACAAGCAATCAAAGCTGGGCACTTTGGAATCATTTTCACCTTTTGTTTATCCTCAGATGAGCTGTTCCTCAATGTTGCGATAACTCAGTTGGCAGCAGTGATCACAACTATTCAAGCTACAGTATTATTATTAACTTCTGAGACTGCATAAGGAGACAGGTCCTATAACTAAATGAGAAGTTACAATTACAGCAGGGGTTAAACCCTGTACTTTTTGACAGGCAGTTTAAACTTGATCTGTCTTGAGAATTATGTGTAGAACAGCTTTGTGAGAGGATTATTCCATCCTTGAATTTAATATAAGTTATGAAAAAACTCAAATTTTATATATATTCGTTTGGAGAAAACCTTTGCAAGCAAATTACATTGGAGCAATGTACAGGAAAAGAGCAAAATAAATAAAATGTATTTTACTTACCCCATGTGCTCCTTGAATTGTCCGAACCAGGTTTAACCCCTTCCACACGTAGATATCCCCATTCAGTGCTCCTGAATATGTGATGTCATCCTTAGCACAAGCAAGGCATAGAATTGTCTGGAGGTCTCCAGTTTTTCCGAAGATACCTCTTTTTGGCGTTAAAGCATTTCCACATAATGCCCAAAACTAAGAAAGATTGGAAAAATAAGCAATTCAAAACAACTCAAGTAACATTGACATGGAAACATTTGATGTAAACATAAAATAAAAATAATATAGAATTAATAATGGGGTCTTCCAAACTATAGACATTATCGATAGCAAACCAGAAAACAGTTTAGAAATACATTTTTTGACCTATGTTTTCTCTAAAATTAAATGCTACCCTACTCAAGGAATCAATGCAAAAAAGATTCATGGCAATATTGTGATTTAGGGTGGGCAAAAGATTTCCTTTTTTAGGTTTTAGCAGCTCTGATAGTACCTCAGTCCACACTGGACTTGTGGTCTTTCTTCCTAAAGCAGCATTGGAAAGCTCATCGCTAACAGGTGGATTCCTACATGAAAAATACCAGGTCTGCCCTGAAAAGAAATAATACTACCGATTTATTTCTTAAATATATTTTATTATTATTGGTGAGCAAGCAAATGTTGCTACCACTAATGAAGAGACAATAATACATGGCAAGATTTGAGTGTGCACCAAGGTATCCTCATTTCCATGCCGGTTTCCAAGTTCTCCAGTAAAATTGTAAATATACATTAAGATGAGATCCCACTACAGCCCTTGAACTCTTTCACTTGTGTTCTAAAAATGCTTGTCCGAATACAGGATCATGGAGAACTGAGAAGCATTAGACAGCTTCACTTTATATTTGTGACAGAGACATAGCTTGTTTAAACGTAAACTACCATCCAGCATTAGAAAACCCTAGCTGGCTGCTTTTGTGCAAAACAGTATTGCTGTAAACTGGTTTTCCACATTTGACTTATATGACTGACATTAAAAAATACCAGAAATTATACAGTAAAATCAAGTCCCGACTTATCTGTGAGTATATACGGTAAGTCTGCAAGCTTAGATTTCAGCTCCATCCAACCCTTCAATTGAATAATCATGCCATCTACTTTCTACTAATGCTTTCTAATTCTTTAACTACAGATATTATAGAAGTTAAAGATAATTACACAGTATAACTTGATGTGACATTTTTAAGTCTTAGCCTCCAATAGCTTTACATCACCAACATGACCAATTTCAGGAATGTTCAAGACATGTTTAGTGTTTTCAGAGCATTCTTTCATATAGTATACAAATATTGTATGTACCTACGGTCACAGGAGGCTGGGGGTCAGACCCAGTCAGGACGCCTGGAAGGACCGGGGGGTGATATATATGTCCCCCGGGGCACGAGGGGGAAACCGCCCTGGATGTTGAGGGGACCACGGGGACGAAGCAAGGACGCTCAAACCCACTGGTGCCCGTGGCCACCACCAGGGGGCGCCCCAAACGTCATGGAGCCCAGGAGATCAACACTTCCGCCACACCTATGAAGGTGGAGGAAGGACCTTCCAGGGACACCCAGAGTGCTTCCGGGTGCAAGGGCATCACTTCCGCCACACCAGGAAGTGCTGCCGGAAGAGTGTCATCAGGCACCTGGAGCACATCCGGGTAGAAATAAAAGGGGCCGCCTCACTCCAATCAGGGAGCTAGAGTCAGGAGCGGGAGCAGGACAAAGCTCCCGTGAGGAGAGGAAAGGCGGCCCATGGAGACTGAGAGGAAGGCCCGTGTTAAGGGTGTTTGGTGTGGGAGCACTGTGTGCTGTGTGGGACTTATTTGCCAAAATAAACGTGTGTTTTTGTAAAGTGCTGGTCACTTTTCGTCTGATGGTGTTCGGACCCATGCTCACACTACAGATACAGTGGAATCTTGGTTCACGAACGTCTCGGTACATGTACAAATAGGTTTATGACCAAAAAGTTCGCCAAACTTTTGCCTCGGTTCATGACCACACACTCGGTATACGAACAAGCCAGTTTCCCTTTCGGTTTGTACATGTTCAATCTCTCCCAGTGCATTTCCTGTGCAGCGAACAAGAGAGGGAGAGCGCGACACACACACACACACACACACACACACACACACACACACACAGCACGAGAGAGAGACAGATGCACCCACACAGGCCGTGCAAGAGAGAGACAGACGCACACACACAGGCAGCGCGAGAGAGAGCTGGACGCATAAGGTACGAAGACAGTTAAAGAATGTACTGGGCTTGATTTTGTTTTCACTTCTGTTTACAGCGATCGGTTCGTACCATGCATTGTTGCAATGTTACTTTTCTTGGTGGTTTATTAAATTACGGATTTTTTCAAATGTTAATTTTTTCCCCTGTGCTTAAAAAGGTAGTGAACTAGCTGCCACCATACAGCAAAGAAAGACATTTCGAGGATGAGGCAGTGGGCAAATGGCTCCAAATGGGAACATACATGACAATCTTGTCCCTGAAGAGGTTGCACTGAGACCTGGCTATAGAAGGTCTACTTAAGCCTCAAACGTGCAGAGACACCAAGAGCCGGAAGGAGTTCTAACCTGGTTTTCCTGTTGCACAAGAGCCACCACTGACTCATTAGTGATTAAAGGTTTGGCCAAAAGTGACAAAAGGAGAGAGATTAAAAATATCTTAAGACACAGAGCTGGAGTGGTCAGGAGAAGAGAAGGAGATGGAAGGGGAGAAAGAAGACTACTTGGTGGTTCTTTGGAGGTTAGAAAATGGGAAAGGTATTCCAACTAATATACAAGGCTTCAATGCGTGAGTCAGCTGACTAAGAAAGGCAGCAAATGTTTTGTTTTCTCTTTTCTTCCTTTGTATTTTGTGTTCTTATGTTGGCTATATTGTTATTTGTTACAGAGCATTTGCTTTCATTTCATTATGGATTTGTCCTTTCCTGTTAAAGTATGGCTGCCAATATTTGTGTCCTCATCTTATTTCAAGTATAATTCTAATACACTTAACTGTATATTTGTAGATACACTTATTTAATGCAGACAAAGAAGAACATTTCAATCGGCACTTCTTCTGTTTTGTGTGCACCTGGACAAATATTTTGTGCGGGGTATAGTTTAATTATGTAAATGACAGATTAGTTGATTATTCTTTCTATTCACTTTTCCCATTATAGTTCATGTTGATAGTCTCCGAGTCTCTCAGATGCTGTAAGATGGGCAAACTCAAATGGGAGAGAAGTTGTTTAAGAATATTGATGTTATAATGAGTTACTTTCTCTTATTTATCCTTCCTTCTCTATAATTGATTGGTACGTGTTTTACATGGAATCTGTGGGTTTTGGTTTGTACAATGCATAACGGTTAAAAAGCTGAAGTTTTATAGCATAGTATCGCAGTATTGCAAACTGTTTATTAAGCATTGCCTTTTGTTGAGTTAGTCTGTCATTGCCATGGCGACCTATGATGTGCATAAAGGTTGGCTCAAAGATTTCATCCCATATTAGGATTCTCTGTGTGATTTCATATAACAATTTTCTCTGACTGAATAACTGTTTTTTCTAACATAATATTTTTTTCTACCTATAGGGTTTGATCTTTGGGTTAGTGCTCTGTTTTTGTTTTGTTTTTTTATGACTGGTTAGCTGTCTTTTTGTTACTGACCTCTGCCTGTCCTTGATCATGTCTTTTTTCCCCCTATCCTTTTCTCAAATTTGCACTGTGGCCTTGAGTCAGAACAGTTGAAAGAGTAAAAGCCAAAACAAATGACAGCATAAAATGACATTTGTTTTTTTTTTTTTTTTGTTAACACAGGAGAAGGGAAAATGTAAAATGTCCCTCTCCTAAAAACAAATGAAGGAACAACTGATATTCTTTAATTTCATTCTCTGCCAACTTTATCCAAATTGACTTATACAATCAGAATACTTTTCAATTGTTTAAATATTTTATTTATTATGCATATTTTATATTTACATAATTTTTAAAATTGTAACACCAACAGTTTAAATTAGCTGATATCCTACCTGGACCGAGGCAGATACTATTCACACTTTGAGGCCACTCTCTTCAGAAGACAAGGAGTTAGACTTATATGTCAGAAATACAGTTACCTAGATCCCTGATTGGTTCACTTTGTGTTCCTATTGGCTTGGATGTGTAGGTGATATCTCCACAGACACCTCTGTGCCTTTGTAGCCACCACTGGATGTCTTTTCTTTCTTACCTGCAGAAAGTAGTGCTACTTGATTCACTTTATCTCATAAACACATCCCTTCATTCTACCTTCCTGATTCTGCAGTCATTTCAGCAACTTTTGCTTGCATGCTTACATCTTTTATATGGAATCTTGCCTGTGGGTTGAAAAAAGGCAGTTTTCACCTGGTTCAGCAACCATGTGATTTTGAGGAACCAATCCCATTGTAGTTCCAATGTCTTCCCTTTATTCCTGATTGGTTCAAAGTAGTATTTCATTGTAGGTTACTGTTGCCCTATGTCTTTTATTTCAATATTCAATCATTGTTCCCAGATTTGAAACAACTACTAAAGAAGGAAAGGCAATGGACATTGTTTAGTTCTCCTAGTTAGAGGCCTGCAGCATCTGGCCACCTTTTCTGTTTGGAATTCAAGATCCTGGAACCACACATATCTCAATCATTATCTTCTTTCATCCATTTCTGAACAACTTGCAGCTTTGAGATGGCAAAGTTGCATTTATCCTGTTATATAGGTAATGGCAGCAGATTGGAAGAGCAGAAAGGTTGAAACACTTGTGTGATATCATGTATTGCTGCATGGTTTTTATTTTTATTTTTTTTAATTTCTCAGGTAATCTCACAAATGCATTCACTGATTGCAAAAAGCATCTCTTCCTTCGGCATTTCCAGGTCAACATGCTGCTCTGAGCAGTACAACAACAGAACATTTGATTGCAATAAATCATTCAAAATCCAAGACCACTCCCAGGACTACTTGAAAGGACCATAAAACAGGGCTTTGAACAAAATTTTGCTTCAAGGGGAATCTTTGTCAATGGCAATATCATTTTTAACAAGGGAAGAAATATAGGAAGAAAAATAAAATTATATTATTAACCTTGGGTTCAAAAGAATACAAATACAGAATACTTGTGACTCCCAGTATTGGACAAAACAAACTCAAACAACGAAAAATAATATTTGAAAATAGCTCTTATTTTTAAGCTTTCAGCAGAGGCATGTCATTTAAGTGACAATAAAAGCTGAAACCAGTCAGTGACTGCAATTCAGCATAGCACTGTTGAGGCTTAAACCAACAGAATTAAAAAAATTATTGACTTGTTTCAGAAACATTCTGGAAAAAAACATAATGGGAACAAAACTCATGTTTAGCCTGGTTAGTTATTAACCCTACAGGAAAAGAGGTATACGTCTCTCTAATTCCATAGCCGACAGTAGCCTGTTTTTGGAAGGGCATCATTCAGAGAAATAGTCTTCATCAAAGGTGTTTGTCACTGACAAAGTAAACATAAAATACTATGTTATGTGATTGCAGGTTATTTTTACAAATTAAGCAACCTTTAGTTTTAGTTCCTTCTTGCATTACAACAGTTTAATTGATAAAATCCTTTTGGAGGAAAACAGCAGTAGAACATTAATCTAAACCATAAGTCCAATGCTACCATTCGGAAACTAGTATGATTCATATCTACAGTCCAGATCATAGTTGAATCATCAGCTGAAAATGTCTCATCGCAATATGGCACTGGGATAAAGTGTTCTGTCATTGTCATCTTCCTATATGTAGTTAAGCTGAAGTTAAGTGAGCCTTTTTTAAGGTTACCTTGTCATTGCCTGGAGCATCTGAAGGAGGATGTTTTTCACATAAATTTCAAAATCTGCATTATACCACTAGAACTGAAGTTGGCATCCCAGTAGCATCCCCATCGCACTCGCTATAGTAATAATGTTGTAAAACATCACTGTGAAGAATAAACTAAACTTACTGCAAAGCACGGTCATGGGTCAGTCATTTAATTTATTTCAGAAGATAATATTAAAAAGATATGTTCAATTCTATCTACTGGACAAAAGAAAAGACATTTCATAAAAGGTTTTCACACTGTCTTTCCTTTATTGCTCTGATAAGCCTTAAAAAGCAAGAAAAAGGTATTAGTGTTTAGAAATTCATGGTCATTCAATGTTTCTCTTCTTGTAATTTTCAGAGGACCACTGAGGAGCTCAGGCTCGAGTCTTGATTGTGTTCTGCCTTGAGGAATGTATGAGGTTAGGTTCTAAAACTGAATTAAATAGGTTCAATAAATGGATAGATGAATGTGACTCTGATGTGGCGATACGTGCGTTAGTTGAATTATGGTGAATTTTGAAAGAGTGCACTGCTGTGAAATTTTTTTTTTTTTAAAAAAGCAGTGAAATTTTGTTCTACAGCTTCCAAAATACAGACGTTAACTGTGAATTACTAATCAAATATTTCTTCTTAAATGTTATTCCATTTTTATGCATATATTAGAACGTCATTACGCAGACATCCTTCAAAGTGTTACTGAAATTATGTCATAACATTACATTTTGTTGAAGAGAATCTGTGACGGGTGGCAACGTTCATTACCAGGCCGGAACCCCAGCTGAATGGAAGGACTGGGGGAGAGAGCATCTGCAAGGAGGGAGAGCTGGGAGTTGAAGTTTGGCATAGCCCTACTGGGTTTCATGGAGTCCACTAGGGGGAGTTGCAGAGCCCTACAGTAGACTTCCACAACACCTGGGAGTGTTTCCAGATAACACTGATAAGCCACCTGGAGCACTCCCAGGAGCTGAATAAAAGGAGCCACCTTAATCCATTCTAGGAGCCAGAGTCAGGGGAAGGTAAACAAAGCTTACCGTGGAGGGAGTGGAGGCAGACAGACAGACAGAGACAGAGAGAGAGAGGCAAAGAGGGGACTGAGACTTGTACTGTGGTGCGTTGTTGCCGTGCTCTGGGGAGCAAGAAAAGTGTCTCCCCTCTGTAAATCAAAGTGTGTTGTGTACTGCACTTGCGTCTCCACCTGTCTGTGACAGGTTAGGGCAGCTGTACGCACCCCAGTGGTCCACAAGTGGCAACTTAGATGGGACTTCCTGGCCATCTGCAGGCAGGAGCCCCATGTTAAAATAATTCTTGTGGCCAACCCGGCACGACAGCACAAGGCACACATGAGGCAGCTTAGTGGCACGAGGTGTGCACATACAGCAGCAGCACAACAGATTGCACAAAAAAACTTCGGAGGCCCATGGAAGCAACGCTCCAGCCCGATGGGGGAGAAAATGTCCAGGCGATGTCCAAAAGCAGCAGGTGGCCACTTGCCCGCTGTCTCAAGCAGCACCCAGATCGGTGTACCCGGAATAGATGCCAGCCAGAATAAGCACAGTCCAGACGGCAGGAGCTCCAAGGTAGGTGTTGGGCCTAGGGACGGATTGCACCAGGAAGGTTATTTTTTAGTCCCATACACCTACTTTCTAGAAGGAGAATGTCTAGAGCCACCCAAAATCTTGCCGATCTGTGGGACGATAAGGCGAGCTCACAGAAATCGGCTGAGGAAGATTTGGACCTGCTGCTCTACGAAGGAAGAGCACTGGAAGAGGAACGCCTGGACTCTCACACCCCAATCAGAGCCAATCAGAGGGGGTGGTGGAGGATGGACTGCACTCCCCGCAGCAGGTAAGGGAATGGTCGGTGTGTGTCAGATCCCCAGAGATGATTAGTTACAGGCGAGGCCGATGAATGGCCATTCCAAGAAACACCTGACAGAGCCTCCACAGGAGTCGTGTAGGCGCAATGGCTCTCGGCTGGCGGACAAGGACGAGCAAAGCCCGAGTTCACTCCTGGCCGAAATAGATGTCCTGCTCTCGGCTGTATGGTACTTGGAGATCGTTCTCCAACCCGTGTAGTCTTTGCCACAGTTGATCGGTATGCTGAGGCAGGTTGCAGAGAGGCTGGAGAGGACAGACGAAGTACATTTGAAGGTGACGCTGGAGTACCTGAAGAAGCTCAGCATGGGACTCTCCACCCATATAGATGCAGCTGTTCAGGTGAGCGTTTCCTGTACCATACATAAAAATGGAACCCCTAGCGAATTGACCCAGGATAATTCTGAATGGAGTCGAGTAGCAGGAGGGCCAACAGTTGATTGTGTAGTGCGGGTGGAAACAGCCGAGGCGCACAAGAGGGACCGGCCTATATGTGCCAGCACCCCACCCTAAATACCGGCAACGGTCTCACGCATGTCAAAAAGGGTGCAGACCGCACAGGGTCTCTCTGTATGCCATAGAGAGACCCTATGGTGACATTCCAGAGTGGAAGGAAGACCTGGAAAAGGAAGACTGGGTCTCCGAACAGTGCAGCATGTGAGCCCGTGTGCTCACTTGTGGTGGAGGGATGTTCTCCGTGGGAATAGAGGGATGAGCCGACCTCAATGGAAATGAGGTGGAGCAGGACTTCCTATGCTGCTTCCGTGTACGCAGGCTGCGGATACAAGGAGGGGAGTGGCAGTGCTCGGAGTGTCAGTATAGTGAGTATAAAATGTAGACAGCAAGTGATAGAAGATTACAAATGACCAATTATTTTCAGTGAAAATAAACGTTTAAAAAGCAGATATTGAAGCATTTCATATTTGGAAGTACAAAAGGATTTACATAATCATGTTTCTCCTGTACAACCTTTTGTATATGATTCAGTTTTCATACAACTGGGAACTAGTAAAAAAAGAAGATACAATTGCTATGGAAAGCAGACTTTTCAGACTTGGCAGAAGCAACATACTAAGCAATAAGCTCAAAGCTATACCCCTTGTGAAACAATATATTATCTTACTTAAAAGTTAAAGTTTGAAAAGAAATATGATTTCTAATGCTGGCAACAGCTTTACTAATTTGAATATCACACAGTAGCCAATGAAGACAAGAGTACTGGCTAATACCACATACATTACAAAAACTCAGGTTTTACTTTAAATTCTAAACAAAGTTAAAGCAAATGTATATTTAATTACAGAATTTTGTCTTTTACCTTTTCAATATTTTATATAAACTGTCAAACTTACTTTAATATGTTTCACACCACAGCTGACAAGCCTGTTCTGCTGATGTGGATCCCATGCAATATCAAATATCTAAAACATTTCCAGAAATGTGTCAAATTAAAAATATGTTTTCAAAAAGAATACCAGAAAAACAATTGTTAACTTACTATGAGTTATACATGTATTCAAAGATAACTAAATACTTAAGTTGTGTTTAATTAGACAAGTAATTTGCAGGCTGTTGTTAACTTGAAATGTAGACTGTTTTTGGATTAAAAATCTGACATGACAAACAATTCTCCTGTTGAAGGAGAACTTTGAAATTTGAAGGATTGAATCTATACACTGTTCAAACTGATTTAAAGAGCAATGGGCATGTCTATTGGGGTTCTGTTACAGAATTATATACATTTACTTAGATAATTATTGAATTTATTGCCAATAGGTGCCCAGCTGGCAAGGGCCTGGCAGGGCCAAGGGCACAACCAAAGTAGCACCACATAGAGAAAATGTAGAACACCTCCGTGCACCTGGGGGCAGGACGAAGCTGGGTAAGTGTACAATAGTTGGAATCAAACTATCAATCACATCTGCCACCCATCACTTGATGGGATAGAAGACTAAATAAAATATTACTACATTCCAAAAAGATTCCACTAAAGTGGTTTGGAGCAGCATAATAATGTAAGCAGGAGCATCTTGCTATATGTATACAGGGGAAATTTGCAACATGAACTCTGCAGTTACAATAAAAAAAAGTAGTATGAAAATGTAAATAGAAAAAGTTTTATTTTTTAACATTAAGATTCTTTCATAAACTGTTGGGAAGGAGGATGAGAAAATCCTCCTTGAGGGTTTTGCTGGCTACAGAATATGACATTATCAACTATCACAAAAACAATCTATTATCACTTTTAGTATGTTGGATTAATGAGTAGTTAATCTGTTCATAGCTACTGCATATTCAGATTAAGCAATGAAAAAACATAGCAGACAAAAAATTAAAACCAATTATATTATGAGAACAGCTCATTAAAAATACAGAACTTTCTGCACTTACCCTGTCCGAGTGTCCAGTTGCTGTAGCGAGTACCTTTCCTTTTTTCCAGTCCCAAACACAAATTGTATTTTTGGCATCCAATCCTACAGAGACAAGTCTCTGGAAAAATAAACAAAAAACATCCATCAAGCAAAGGATGCGGATGATGACTTTGAATACTGGAACCAATTTTTGGTGCTAAACTGGGTGTTAATCCATCAAAAGGGGTCAATTTAGGGCTACCAATCAAATTAGCATGGCTGTCTTTCACAAGTATAAGCAGAACTGGTTTACCCAGAGAGAGACTCCCAGTGAAACACAGGAAGAAAATGAAGACTCCACAGAAGCAGTGTCCAGACTGGATTAAGATAATAATAAAATAAACCCATTAAACTAAAAATGGCCTTGTGCTCACTGCCACTAAGACTGGAACTTACAATATGTAACTCACTTAGAACAATAAAAATAAGAACAGAGAAAATATGGATAGATGCATAGATGCATATAAATATTGTGTAAATTTCAAGTATTACACAGAAACAGTGATGTACTTTAAAGAAGTATACACAGTTAAAACTAAGTTTATTTCATAAATGCCAGTAATTACAGAATAAAAAAAGAAGCTAAACTCAGCAATGGGAGTTTTAAATTGACTCAAATAGAATAGAACACTTAAATATCACACCAAATGCACTCCTATTATTTATTTCATATTAATATTGTTTTGTGTGCCATGGTGTCTTATAGATATAGGCTTTTAGTACGTGTTTAGTGTCTTAGACTGATTGTTAGACTGCCAGCTAGGTCTAAACAGTGAAAAGAAGACAGAGTTCATAAGCCCTTCGCACGTGTACATACCCTCTACTAACAGCAAGACTATTGCAATGCCTGCACATGGCACACCATAGTAAACTAGGTTCCTTGCTGTTGCAGGCTAAACTGCAGTAGATTATGATCAGACCTGGCGTATCAACCTTGGCAGACAGCTTTATCTAGGAGAAGGAAAACTGATTTCAAACAGTTAAGAGGGCAATTAGAAACTAGTGGGATATTTTCTCCTAGTCAAAATAGACTAGTCAATACAGCCTGTGTATGGTAAGAGAAATACCACCAAGCTATACTGCCTAAAAATTTTTTGACTTTTTAGTCAAAAGCTAGGCCTACCACCAAAAACTGTGGTTGGCGTAAGGAAAGGCATCTGATCGATAAAACTCTCACCAAAACCAAAACAAAATTGACCAGTCAACCATTATATTCAAGAAAGGATAGTGTGTTCCTCGTAAGCAAAGTACAGGGATCTTGCCTGACCCCTAATGAAAATAGGCAAAGGGCTACTTTGACAGAGAAGAGCATGACAAAAGAAGTGAGCGCTAAATTGTAGAGTAGGCACTATTAATGTAGACAACTTGGCAGGTAGAGGAAGTGAAATATTGTAGCTTATATGATGGAGTGAAGGGAAACAGGAGTGCTGTATATGAAGGAGACAAGGTGGAAGAGCGATAAGGCAAGAGAAATAGGAGCAGATTATAAAATATAGTATAGCGGAGCAAAGGAATAAAAAAGCTTGGAGCAGATTTAGTAGTATGAAGCGAAGTGAAGGAAAATTTGGTAGGTGTAGGGAGGACAATTGACAGAATAATAACAAGTGTGGGTAAAGTACTAGTAAACATCCCCAATCCCCAACAGACAAAGAGAGAGTGGTGGAATGGAGAGGTACAAGCAGCACTGCTGGTGTAAAAAGGATCCAAAGAGGACATGGGAAAAACAGGAATGGAAAAAGACAGTAGGAAAATAAGAGAAAAAATAAGGATACAAGAACAGCAGTAGCAACAATAAAAGAGCAAGCACTGGATGAGGTATGCAGGGAACTGGATAGCCAGAAGGGGGAGAAAGAAATATTATAAAGATTGAAAGCTTGTGCAACAAAAGATCTCATATCAAAGGGATAAAGAATGAATGAGTTGTACCAAGAAATATGTATTCAAAAAAGGAAAGGTGGAAAACATACTTTGAGAATCTGTTGAATGAGGAAAATTCAAGGGAAATATTTGAAGATGGCAAATGTGGGTATAACAACATGGAATATAGTGAAGATGTAAAACAGGCATTGGAAAGAATGAAGAATGGAAAGGCACCAGGACTAGATGGGACACTGTTAGAAGCATGGAAGAGTCCGGAATGGTAAGGAAAGATCTTTTGTGAAGAGAAAATGTCAAAGCACTGGAGAAGCAGCGTGATTATGCCTATATAAAGGAGAAGGGAGACATCCAGGATGTAGAAATTATAGGAGTAAAAACCTGATGTCACATATTTGAAATTTTTGGGATAAATTGTTGATAAAAAGCTGAGAAGAGAGACCAAAGATGCAGAAGAACAGTTTGAATTTATTCAAGAAAAAGGTACATGAGATGTAATTTTCACCTTGGAACAGATTGTGGAAAAATATTGAGAGAAACAGAAAGGCCTACACATGGTATTTATAGATATAAAGCAGACATTTGTAGAGTCCCCTGGCAAGAAATGTGGAGATGTATGAGAAAGAAGGGAATACAGGAATAGTATGTAAGAATAGTTAAGGATAAAAATGAAGGTGCCTACACACAAGTGAGAAGTAGTGTAGGAATAAAAGAAAGGTTTGCAGTTAGTGTTGGGTTAAGTCAAGGATCATCATTAGGCCCAGTTTTTTTACTCTAGTTATGGATGTGATTTTGTACGGGAAGAGTAGATCAGACCCCATGGTGCACACTATTTACAGATGACACCATGAAATATGGCACCACTATGAATATTGTTGAAAGGAAACTGGAGGAGTGGAAAAGTGCTATGGAGGATAGAGGCTTTACAATTAGAAAGATAACACAGAATGAGTAAGATTTAAGTTAGCCTCCAAGGTGAAAGACTTAAAATAGTGGAAAAGTTCAAATACTGTATGTAGCATAAGAAATAATACAGGATGGAGAGCTACAGTATATAGTTGAAAAAACAGCAAAAAGGAAACAGGAGTGAAAGGTAAAGTACATAAAACAGTGGTTATCCATTTATTACTGTACAGATCAGAAACCTGCGTAGTTTAAAAGTCGCATGAAAGGAAACTAGATACTACAAAAACGAGGATATTGAGATGGATGTAACAAAGACTGTAAAAATTTGGAATGAGAGAATTACAGAAACAGTTAAAGCTGGGAAATCTCTAAGAAAATACAAGATAGAAGCCAAAGGTACTATGCCTGGATAAAAATATCGATTTTCCAACTGATCATTAATTTTTGTTTAAATGATTTTATAGCGATTCTTAAAGTCTCAAGTTCTATCTCATGAATCTCTATCCTGCTCAATTACTTTTCTGATCCAGTAGATGTCACTAATGCGGATGTTAAGGCTTTCTATAGCCTTACTTTACTATCTTCTTATATAATAAGCTACCGTGGCTGTTCGTTTGCCCGTGTAGGATTTTAAATCACCTGTAGCCTGCAAATCGTTTGACCTATTGACCTGAAATTTGGTACACATACACTACGTGACGTCTACTATCTGCTTTCGGGGTGATGACTGACCTCCAAGGTTATTCCTCTTTTTATTTTTATTTTATTTTATTTTATTGTAGAATCAACTCTCGGCACCAGCCATGCAGTGCATGTGTATGGGCGCCATTCTTATCCCTATCACATTCACTGTCACTTCCCCTACCTCTTCATATCTTAAATCATTCTTGAGTAAAAAATTAAGGAAAACGTACTACGTAATTGCAACACAAACACTGACTAAGGAAAACAGTACTAAGTAATTGCAACACAAACACTGACTTAATCAGTTTTAATGTGAAAAGATGCCGACAAAAGAAGAGAAAAAGCGGGCCGCTAGGGTGGAGAAAAGAAGAGCTGCTCAGGAAGCAGCAAGTACATCAACCTCTGAGCAAACGAATGGTAAACGTACAGAGAAAGAGTCTGAAAATTAGGAACGCTCAAGTCAAGTGTATTCACTACACATTATTGTACAGTGCACCATTACTGGTCTCACATAAAATGGTGTGTCTTCTTTAACTGAAATCAGCATCTTTGACACTTAAATCAGATGTGTGGACATACTAAAGATTCAAATGGTGAGTCAGTAAAGAACAACTGGATAAAAGCAAAGCCATATGTAAGCTGTGCAACTTAGACGTCAATTATTGTTGTAACACAACAAACGTAATATCAGTTGACATAAGTAGAACCTAAACAATCCCCACCATCTCCAGTGTATAGCTCTAAGCTTCCGTTTAATTTGCCTCCTGCCCAAAAAATAACAATCTATAATAGTTTTTATCTCTAAAGATAAGAGATCCTGAAACATTGTTGAAAACGAGGGAACATCCAGGGCAGTAGATTCCAACATGACAAAGCAAGAGGGCAATTGTTGGAATTATTAGAGCAGCCTGCGAGCAAAGCAGCTGATTTGAAGTAGCTCCATAATAGCAGCATTATTAGTCATGATGGCCAGTTGTTTTTCGCTTGTGTCCCATTCATTCCATGCTGCTGTCAACAAGCATCAGCTCTAGATCCTCATTTTAAAATGCTTGCTTTTGTCCGAGGAGGAACTGTGATGACACATTTTTAAGACTGATTAACGTGACTGCTACAAGTGAGCAACTGAAGAATTATATTCCTGCTGTATCTTTAATTTTAACTAATTCAAGATTATTTTAAATGTCCAATAGGGAAATAAATTTGGCTAAGAGTTTAGTTGAAGGGTGTCTACATGGAGATTCATAACATAAAAATAGGTTACTGTGTAACATTTATTATTTAAGAAGCAATATTTGATTATTTTATAATTTGTAAGATAATACAGATGTTTTATAAAGTAGATGCATCCACAAAGAAGGAGCCCACCCCCCACCCCAACCAATATGTGTGGACTCTGATGTGGCAATACGTGCGTTAGTTGAATTATGGTGAATTTTGAAAGAGTGCAGTGATGTGAAATTTTTTTAAAAAAGAGCAGTGAAATTTTGTTCTTCATCTTCCAAATACTGATGTTAACTGTGAATTACTAATCAAGTATTTCTTCTTAAATGTTATTCCATGTTTATGCATATGTTATGATGTCATTACGCAGATACACTTCAAATAAAGTGTTACTGAAATTTGTCACATTATATTAATGTTGTCTATGTATGGTTAAGTTTTCTCTAAAAAATCCAGCACTTAAAATATATTAGTGCACACTAATTCAATCAAGATAAAATCAGTATCAAATTGAATTGGGGCATTGTGAATTGGAATTTGGGTATTAGTGGTGATACCCAGCTGTAACATGTACCGAGAAGAGGGAGTAACAATGTGTGGGGAAGAATCATAGATATGGAAGCGTCAAGACAGAGAAGAGGATAACCAAAAGACAAAGTGGATGGACTATCTTAAGGGGCATCTATGGGAGAAAGGGGTATCAATTGAGGAAGCATACAACAGATGAGAATGAAGGAGTCTGGTCAAAAATAGCAACCCCATATGAAAGTGAGAATGCTTTAGACGAAGAAGACTGTTTTGTACAATTCTCAGATCATGAACTGTATACAGACACATTTTTGCATTTACCATAAATTACTCTGAATGAGCACAATCAGATGTTAGTGTTTTACCATCATATTTTTAAAATTCCATTCAAACTAAATTGTTTTTAAAATGTGAATGAATTGTAAAAGTATATCTAAAGTAAACATTCGGTCACTCTCCACCAGGACTTTAAGTAAGCAATGTGTGATGATGCATGGTCTCTAGCTTGATTGCAAGTCTGTTTCATTATTTTTTCCTACTATATATATAGCCTTCAGTAGCAGCTGGCCTGCTCACGTAATAATAAATTAATAAATAATAATAATAATAATAAATTAAATAATAAATTGCACTGGGAATTGCGAGTAGACTTGGGCAGGCAGCTCAAGCTCCCGGACCACGTTACACCAACATCTTTGAGGCCACACATGGTGTTAACATCTGCCTCTTCAAAGCAGGTGCTTATAGTGTAGTTGACAGTCCCTTGGGAGGACTGCATTGAAGAGGCTAACAAATGAAAGTGGTCCAAATACCATGAGCTGGTGGAGCAGTGCTGAAGGAGTGGCTGGAATGTTTGTTATGAGCTCACTGAGGTGAGGTGTAGAGGCTTTGCTGGCTGCTGTTTATACAAGGTCCACACCCTACTTGGCATCACAGGAACTACAAAAAGGAGAGCTATAAAGTCCACCATAGGGGCTGCAAAGAGGACCTCCGGGTGGCTTTGGATCAGGAGGTTTGAATTGTGGGCTACTGCTGCTGGGACACAATCTAAGGCCTGATCAACCCTGGCTGGGTCACCTGAGCGAGGGTGTCTGATGTTGTGAGACCGGAAACACCACTAATGTGTCCCAGGGCATGCATCTTTGGATGTATCTTTAAACTAGTCTAAATGTCCCATGAGCAGGTACTGCTGTGTTTTGGCCTCACAGTGTTTTAATTCCAGCTTCAGTTTTGGCCAGGATGCTTCATTAAGCTTTCACTTTATGCCATACTCATATTAGCTTTTAGTGATTCTGTTTTTCTTCTGCAGCCCGAAAACATGCTGCTTGTGGATGCAAGACTAGGATAAAGACTAGGTTTGGTTTGGTTTATGTGATTGTCTAGTGACAAAGTGTAACCATGTTTAGGCTTAATTCCTGCTTTCCACTCATTCCAACTGGGATAAACCACAACTTCCAGTAATCACAATTTTATTTATAGTTAATGATCTTGGAAAAATGAAGTAGTAGCAATTAATTATTTATTCTAAACTGAACTTCCACACTATTTGCTCAGATTAGTATTACCATTGCCTGTGTCTACTATTTTAGTGTTGTATTTAAATTTAAACTTGCTGTTGTATATTAGGAAAGAGATATTTAAGTTTAGGCTAAAAAGATAGGAATGCCTTTAGAACAGTGTTTCTTAAACTATGGGACATGTTTCGGATGTGTTGGCACATGATTGTGTAGTAAACTTAGCCAAGCTCATCCATGCATAAATTCTGTGGTGAGTGATATTACCACCCTCTCTTTATTGTACCATTTACTGCTGCAGTAAGCGATCCATGATGCAGAGTATAAACATAGCTCGCAGAGAGCTTTCATTCCTATAATCCAAAAATATAATACTGTAAATAGTGCCCACAAGACCACCACCCTACAATCAAACTGAGATGACTGACAAAGACACATATAAGAAAGGGGGAAGAGAGAAGGTAATGACACAGGCAAGCTTATTTGAAATGTTAAAACAAAAATAGGTGGAGTGCAGCACAAAAGATATAATAATTTTTAGGGGGTTGTTAGGAATGAGTCAATAAGCTGGAAATATATATAGTGCCATGAAAGCGTTGTGCACTAAATTCCATTACAGTGACCATGGACAACTGGTTAGGGGCTCGTCACGTGTTTGCTGATATGGCATATGCTGAATTTAAATCTGTAAGAGGGGCAAAGAAGATTTCATATTAAGTTTAATGTGTCTCGGCAAGGAAGAATTCCATCTTGTAACAGTGTTTTAAAGTGTCACAATAAAATCAAATCTATAGGTAGTGTGAATGAACTGAACTGTAAGAACATCAGAATAATCAAAACAGACTGTAGAGAGGACATGGTCAGTCAGTAGCATTAAACCTTTTCAATTGAACTATTAATCAAATTCTTCATCAAGATTTATCCTATCACCTCTATAAAATACAAATTGCACATGTTTTTTAATAAATCAGCTATGTGACTTAACTATGTATTCACTTTATTGAACTGTTTGTTCAGCTTATTCCACTTTTGAGCTATTTGCGAACTTGGTTAGAAGGCTATATTGTTAACGGTGGAGCTCATTTGAAAACGTTATTTTAAAAACAATTTCTTATGACAAGATAGATAAACTGCTTATTATTTTTTTATTCCTTATCTGGCACCATGAGTCCAGTGACTAAGTTAAGTGACAATTCATGGTGTTCTTTCAAAAAAATCATCATATCCTTGAGCCTAGGCCATTATAAAGAATTCATTTCTCTAAGCTTTGATAAAGCTTACATTAATTATTTACAATGGCAGAGATATGCCTTTGAAATCTATTCTGTTTTGTATGATAACTATTGTTTATTAACAATGTTTTTTTTTCTTTACAGTTTTCTCTTTGAGTAATAGGTGGGAAATATCCTTGAATGGAAACAAAAACAAGTACTTTTTTTATTATATGTGCCATTGTTATTTGTCTGTGTTTGATTCTGCTGTCATTATGGTATTAGTATGATACCGATTTTCTTGTTTGGGTCCTCAGATTAAAAAGTTAAAGAACCCCTTCTTTAAAATTTCTAAATAAATGATGGCATTATGTTTTGCTTTTTGAGCAGTGGCAATTGGAGATTAAAATTAAAATGTCACACTACTTATTTTTTTTTTTTTAAAAAAGTAAAAAAAAACAGCAATGTTTATACAGTGGTGTCATATGGTGAGCACCATTGTAAGTACAGTACATAGCTGTGGTACAATTGTTGACATATATTTCTAAAATAAGTGTACAGGTTTGTTAAGTGACTTGCGGAGAGTCAAAACATTTAGCTGTATTTAGGTACTCGACCACTAGCTTTGTGAATAGAAAGAGGCAACAAGAACAATTCAGTGGACTTTAAAAAGTTCTCTCTCTTAAACAATTATTTATGCCCTTAAGAAAATGTTTAAAATCTCAGTATTTGTCACACCTTAAAACGTTTACTGTAGATGAGAGCATCATTTGCAACTCATTAAGCAGTGTGTTACAGTGTGTGTCACCACCATTTAGAAAGTTCCCCCCCCCCCCCCCCAAGTAGACATTCATCACTTCCCACTTGCAACTCACACATGATTGTCAAACATCATTCACTCTTGCTACCAGTTTTTCAATTTTAGCAAATTTACTTTTCATATTGTACTTCTCCTTCAACTTCTAGACTTCCAACCCTTGTACATACTATCTCTTACCTTCTTCATGACTCTAACTAGAAGATCTCCTACAACCAATAAATGTTGTGATACACAACCTTGTCCAGAAATTGCATTCACATTTTTTGTCCATGTCCCAATTAATGTTCCTCTCCAGCATCAGATTCAAATGTCACCAACTTGATTTCTTTTCTTAAACAATGTGCTGCAACCATTTCCATTGCATCACCAGACTAAAGAATCTTCTTAACCATGATATTAATTGTACTGAATTAAACACCCATGGACTTCCTTATAAATAATGAGCACTAGCCTCAGCGTGCCCCTTACAGTCACCACTCATTACAATTTTCAAAGGTATCCCCAGATAACACATTCATAGATTTGTTTCAAAACTTATGTTTTCTTCTGCCAACCTGTTGAGCATATGCAAATATATATTTTATATATACCATGAGGGGGTGACTGCCCTGGTGGCTATGGGGACCATGGGAAAGGAGCATGGAAGCTCAACCCTATAGGGGCCCATGGTCACCGCCAGGGGGTGCCCAAATGCCAGGAGAGCCCTGGTCCTCAGCACTTCTGCCACACCCAGAAGTGCTGGGGGTACAAAGACCAGGGTCACCCAGAGTGCTTCTGGGTGCACAGCCGGCACTTCCACTACCCCAGGGAGTGCCAGCAGAAGTTCATTGGGAGGCACCTGGAGCACGTCCGGGTGAAGATAAAAGGGACTGCCTCCCTCCATTCGATGGCTGGAGCCGGATGATAGAGGACAGAGCTTGGAGGAGAGGAGTGGAGGCAGTCAAGAAGAGTGAAAGGCATTGGGAGAGGCCAGGACTTGAAGGGTGATTAGTACAGGAGTACTGGGTTGTGTGCACTGTAATTATGAATAAACGTGTGTTGGTGGTTGAACCTTCGGTGTCCGCCTGTCTGTGTCCGGGCCAGCTCCCACAATATATATCACCATCTTTACCCTCACCACTTTGACTACCCATTTTAAAGTCAGAAGTAAAACAACCCAAGATCTTTCTATAGAATACTCTACCATGGCTGTCCATTTGTCTGTCCAGAATTTTAAATCACCTGTAGCTTGCAAACCGTTTGACCATTTGACCTGAAATTTGGTACACATATTACTACGTGATGTCTACTATCAGCTTTCGGGTGATGATTGGCCTCCAAGGTTATTCCTCTTTTTGTTTTTATTTTATTTTATTGTAGAATCAACTCTCGGCAGCAGCCAGCATGGCGGCCATGCGGCGCATGGGTACAGGCACCTTTCTCTTCCCTACCTCCTCTGCCATCACTTCCCCTACCTCTTCATATCTTAAATCATTCTTGGGACAAACTGAAGACTTAAGTGCCTGCTTAAGTGAAAAATTAAGGAAAATGTACTAAGTAATTGCAACACAAACACTGAATATCAGTTTTAACGCAAAAAGATGCCAACAAAAGAAGAGAAGAAGCGGGCCACTAGGGTGGAGAAAAGAAGAGCTGCTCAGGAAACAGCAAGTGCATCAACCTCTGAGCAAACAAATGGTAAACGTACAGAAAAAGAGTCTGAAAACTAGGAATGCTCAAGTCAGGTGTATTCACTGCACAGTACAGTGCGCCATTACTGGTATTATATAAATACCATATTTTATTCCCCAAACGTCTGTTTGATGTAGGCATTTGGTGACACCCACGTGGTATTATGGGCCGTACCCAGACCATGCCTTAACTTATCTCTTAACGTAACTCTTATCTTTGTACATTAGCATCAGGGGTATTGCAGCACATAATTTTCAAGACTGCAGCCCTTTCTGATGGCAACATCCCTCTGACGCCTTTCACAACATGCAAGCAGACGAAGGAATGCATTCTAACCCAAAGTCACAGAACAGCAGAAAATTTTTGTGTTAAAAAAAAAAAAAAAAAAAAGGGGATAGCGGACACACAAGGAAACATGGTGGTGGAGTGTGGAGGCAGAGACGTTAATTGAGGAAAAGGGGAAATTCTATAAAGAGTAGCAGAAAACAAGGACAGAAGGTTACAGGATGATCTGTAAGGAAGCAAAGTGAAATGCAAGAAATGCAGTTGTAATGGCACAAAAAGATTTGTGAGTTTGTGAGTTGCAGAATAAGGAGGGAAAGAAAAATGTGTCCAGGATCACAAAGCAGATAGCAAAATAAAGACAGGATGTAGCAGGTATGAATTGCTTGAAAAATGCTGATGAGAACATTTTGATCATATTAAGCAATCAAGCAGTTGCAGCAGGTAATGAAGGTGATTGACAGTGCTAGAGAAAAGAGTTTAGGATCAAGTGAAAATTAGTACAACACAATTTTTTACATTCTTGGGAAAGGAAAAAAAACAAAACAATTGTGATCTTTTTGTATTGGGCAAATGCAGAAAAAAGTATCAGACCAAAGGAATACAACTGCATTATGAATTTGGAGATCTGGAGAAGACATCTGACAGGGAGCAACTAGTAATGTTTGCATAGAGCACTTATTACAAATGTTTAGATTTACTTCCTGCTTTATAAATGTAAACCCATGCTATGAAGTTAAGCTTGGATCTACTGTACACCCTTTCAAAATGTCTCAAGGGCACATTGAGTTATGATAGTGATACAAGTACATACAGATACAGTATATGAATACTATGATGAAAATTAAAATGCTCAACAACAATCACTTTTTCCTAACTTCAATACCAAAAACCAAGTTTTTTAATGCAAACATGATAGTTAAAGGATGATGGTAAGAGGAAATAGATTTGTTTAACTATTATATCACTTTATCACTCTGGGAATCAGCACCTTATGGAGGTGGAGTGGTTTGAGTGCCACTGTGGTCCTGGGAGCTATGTTGCCCAGAGCTGAAGCTCCTAGAAAGCCTCCCAAGGTAAATTTGTCCCAGAAGAAAGGTCAGACAAAGATCAAATGACAGCCCCTAATGATGTAGCTGCACAATTTTAAAATGAGTACACCCACCTGGCATGGAGTTACCGAGGCTTACGCCTGGAGTCAGGCCTGGGCAGAGTACCCACAGATGAATGCCTGGTGGCTGAACCTGCCATGGGGCCCAGTTGTGCATGGCCCAAAAAATACCCAACTGTGGGCCCACCACCAACAAAAAGAGTAGGGGCCTGGTGCGATGTGACTTGCGCAGTGGTCAAAAGGCAAAGGTCTTGGTTGACTGGAATCCAGGCACATACAATGACTCTTGGGACATGGAATGTTACCTTTCTTGAGAGGAAAGAGCTGCAGTTTGGTGGGTGAGGTAGAGATATAGTTGGGTTCACATCCACCCACTTGCTTAATTTTGGAACCAAACCACTCAAAATACACAAAAAACTTTCCTGTACTCTGAGGTTGCCCAGGGGTAAAGGCTAGCGAGATTGGGCTTTATATTGAGCCCCTGCCTGGTGGATGCCATATTGGAGTTTGTCCCAGAGAACAAAAGGGCTGCATCTGTGTGGCTAAAGGTTGTGGAAGGGAAGACTGATTGCTGTATGTGGTTATGTACCAATGAACCAGACCTTCTTGGAATGTCTGGAGGGTATCCTGAAAAGGTCCCAACCAGGGTCTCCATAGTTCTGTTGGGTGACAATGGAGACACCTGGAGGCTTGATTGGGAGTAACATTCTGTGTGATGTAAATCTAAACTGAATTTCGATATTGGACTTCTGTGCAAGGCATGGTTTGTCCATAGTAAGTGCCATGTTCGAACATAAGGTGGCTCATAAGTGTACTTGGTACAACAGCACCTTATGCCAAAGATCTATGATCAATTTTACTATTGTGTTGTCAGATTTGTGGCCTTATGTTCTGTACACTAGAGGGAAGAGAGGGACGCAGACGTCAACTAATTATCACCTGAGGCCTCATGTATAAACGGTGCGTACGCACAAAAACGTTGCATAAGCCCATTTCCACGCTCACATCACGATGTATAAAACCTAAAAACTTGCCATAAGGCCAAGCACATTTTCACACCAGCTAAATGCTTCACGTATGCAAGTTCTCCGCTCGATTTTGCAAACTGGCGGCACCCAGCGTCAAAGCAGTGCTTTTGTTCCAGTTTGGTTTCCCTTTCTTTTTTAGACCCACATCCCTGACGCAGCGTTATCAAATACACTGAAATTAACCGCATATTGTTAATTAGTTTAAGGCATCTGATTGCAATTAACCTGTAACAATATAATGGTCCACGGAATTGCCAAACTATTCCAAATACCATAGCTGCTTTAGCGTTGTTCCTCTCAATGCACCACTCAGAGTATTTATCCCACTGTACCCGAGTGTGGAATCACAGCTCTACAGCAGCTGATCGGAAAGAGAATTATCGGTATACAGCATCAAGCACACGCTGCCTCAGCCATGCGCTATTTGAACTGCTCTCATACAACAAACACTTCAGAGCCTTTCCTGTACGGACCTTGCGGTTCAGAAACAGTTTCATCCCAAGAACTATAAAAGTACTCAATCAGTCCATCAAGTGCTCCTTGTAGAACGGTTTGTACTTACTAGTACAATTACCTCACTGTAAACTTGTGATACAGTTATAATATTGCACAACCTGAGCCACTTTAAAAAGCGTGTATTAACATATGATGACGATATCATTTTTAAGATGAAATGCAGCAAAATGTTTATTATATTATACAGATAAAAATGTTAACATCATTTAAATAATCTATATTGTTAATAATTAAACATGTGAGGACACGGTGTCGCAGCGCTAGCTAGTTCAGGGATTGTTCCTGCCTTGCGCTGTATTCTTGTTGGTGCTGACGCAACACTGGATGGATAGATGGACGGAATAATTAAACATGTACTACGAAGATATTTTAATGTTCCTTAAACGTTTTGAAGAATTGGCATTCTAAGCTTACAGATGGCTTAACATCTATTACAGAGCCGATTGGTTACTTGGAGAAAGAAAAGGAAGGACAGGAATTTGGGGTTAGTACATTTGAAAGAGACAGTACTGCTACAATGAATTATTTATTCGAGGGTCACACACAGCGCAGCAAGCATCTTGTGGGAGGCAGGAACAATCTCTGGACAGGGCACCAGCTCATCACTATCACTGCGCCACCGTGTCCCCATGTTTAAGAACATACTTTAACTCCTATCATTATGAAAATGACAGCAAGTATACTGTACATCTCAGTATTTTAATTATTCAGAGAGCTGTAACATCACAAATGTAATGGATTCTGTGTCCTGTCAGAGGAAGAGAAAGCCAGTTTAAGAAGCAAGTAGTGATTCACACACAGAGCACATAGAAGAACAAATACAAAACAAAGCATTTAAAGTGCTACTTTAGTTACAATGGTATTTGAGAAGCTAGTAAATTAAATGATTTAAAGATGATATTTATGATGTTATACTTTAATGATAAAATAAACTAAATGATTAAAGTGGAAATTTCGAGATTAAAGTTGACATTTCAACCCCATTTTTTTTTTCCTTTTCTCTGTACCCTAATAAGCTTTCATATGACACTCAGACGGTGGGCTATGACTCGCCTTTTCACGGCTTTCGAGTTTCTCCAACACTCTATGTCACTCGGTCAACTTCCTTTTGTTGTTTATACCACTGTTTAAACCAACAAATAGTACGTTTTTCCTTGCCTCCACTTGATATTCGCTGAAATTCTTCTATTTTCCCCCCGTGCTTTTGCCATTGCTTTTTCACAGAATGCTGAGCTTAAGGGCTTTTTATATTGATTTGCATATTCAAAAGAGGCATAATTCTGGGAAGAGTTGGGGAGTGGCAACAGGCGCATGCACGTGTGTTACTTTTCACACTGACTGGGATTTATGTACAGGATTTTAGAACGTGGAAGTTGGCGAACGCACAGATTTATGCATCTGGATTTTTTTATGCGTACGCACATTTCCTCTTTTGTCCGTATGCCATGTTTTAGTGTGAATTCTATGCACGGTGTTATGCATGAGGCCCCTGGTGAGAGACTGGGTCAGACAATGGGGCAGTCACCTGGACAGAACTAGAATGGCAAAGTGAGTAGTGAGGGTGGACTGAGAATTTTGAAGCCCCTGTCCAGAAGACTTTCAACTGTCACCCCTGAAAAAGCTTTTCCTGATTTCCAGGGTAGGCCAGGAACATAGAGTTCCTTGCTCAAAGCCTGCATTGTGGAAGTGGATGCCAATAGCTGTGGCCTGAAAGCCATACGTGCCTCCTGAGGCTGCAACCCAAGAACCCAATGGTGGACACCAGAAGTGAGAGAGAGTCCATCAGGCTAAAGGAGGCCTTCTGTGTATGATTAACATGGGAGACTCCCAAAGTAGGAGAGGGTTACAGATATGCCAAAAAGACTGTGGCCCTGGCGATCAACAAAGCAAAAATTTGGGTGTGGGGGGAGTTTGTGGAGACCATGAACTATCAATCTGGCTCAATAAGGTTCTGTCAAATAATCAGATGACTCAGTAGCAAAAATGTGGGTTGTCCTCTCCCAGTGGGAGGTGAGTCACTGCCTTATGTGGAGGAGCTTACATACCTTGGGTGTTGTTCATGAGTGAGGGGAAAGGGATGGGGACATCGACAGTTGGATTGGGGCAGCTAGCGCAGCTATGCTGTCAATGCACCAAAATGTAGTGGTGACGAAGGCAGAAGCCAAAGCTTGATGTACATCCCTACCCTCACCTATGGTCATGAGTTTTAGGAAATGACCAAAAGGACAAGACCACAGTTACCACTAGCTCAAATGACCTTTCCTTGCAAGGAGATAGGGTGAGAAGCACAGGCATCTGGGAGAGGCTCGTAGTAGAGCCACTGATCCTCCTCATTGAGAGAAGTAAATTGCGGTGGTTTGGACATTTGATATAAATGTCTCTTGGATATTTCCCTGCATAATATTTTACAGGCACAACCAGCTGGGAGGCGACTGAGGATTATATCTCCTAGACAGTCTGGGAACACACTGAGATCCCAGAGTATGAGTTGGAAAGAGTGAATGGGGAAAGGGACATATGGGCCTCGCTTTCTTTGGAAACCTGGTCTTGGATAAGTGGAGAAAAATGAATGAATTAATATGTCAATATGTTCATGGATTTATTGAGTTAATAAGTCTTGTTAAAATTATCTTCCACAGAAACTACAGGTATACACACTCTGTAAACCTGCACACCTATATTTTATTGCACAATGGAGTTTGTTAATTGGATAACTAATATATGATCCTACTCAAATATATATATACTGTATATATACTAGTTGTAAAACCTAGCTTCTCAAAATTAAAAAAAGAACACAGTACTTATTTTTCTATACCAACATCTATAATATCCATGCATCAAACCAATAAATCATACTAAGCAATACTTCAAATTAAAATGACATCATCCACAAATCTCAAAACACCTGACACATGTCCTTTACACAAGCATGCAACATATTACTCATTATACTAATATTTGATATAGTTACACCTTTTAAAGACCATTGCAAGCTGCCAATCAAAGCTTACCTGCCCATCTGAATCAAAGGCTAAGCAGGCTACTCCATGGGTATGAATATCTTTTAGAATGGAGATTGTCTGCACATTGTAGGAATCCCAAACACAGATATATGGGTCTTTTCCAACTTGTCCAGTGGCAACTTGAGTTTTATCGGGATGTAAAGCAAGGCTGAAAACAAAGTAACATCTCTGTTAAACTAACTAGAAATATGAAAATATTATTACACAGCAAACACTCATGCACATAACACGTTAAACTCACACATGTAGAAAGAAGTAAACTTACTTTGAAAATTATAAACTTAAATCTTTTGAACTTGAATAGTAAGGTAAAATAAAACTGTGCCATTTTTCATGCAATAACAAAATGTGTTAAAAAAATAATAAACTAAATAAATTAACTGTAAATATATAACAATCTATAAGTAAATCTGGATCTTTTATTAGAAAAAAAAAAGTAAATGTGTTAGGTGGGCAAACATCAATAGAATTTTTACTCTTCAAAAAATGTAATATGAAGTGAACTGAATTAATTCAAGCTGCCATAACGTCATTACACTTAAAAAGGACTATAGAAAAAAAGCAAATCGTGTTAGTATGAGAAAAGTTATTAAATGGACAAATGGTTTCAAGTATTAATAGTTTATTTTGAAAATCCCTTATCAAAACCAATATACAGTCATATGAAAAAGTTTGGTAGCCCCTCTCAGCCTGCATAATAATTGACTCTCCTTTCAACAAAAAAGATAACAGTTATATGGCTTTCATTTCCTAGGAACATCTGAGTACTGCGGTGTTTTCTGAACAAAGATTTTTAGTGAAGCAGTATTTAGTTGTATGAAATTAAATCAAATGTGAAAAACTGGCTTTGCAAAAATTTAGGTCCCCTTGTAATTTTGCTGATTTGAATGCCTGTCTCTGCTCAATGCTGATTACTTGCAACACCAAATTGGCTGGATGAGCTCGTTAAGCCTTGAACTTCATAGACAGGTTGGTCCAATCATGAGATATAAAGGTATTTAAGGTGGTCAATTGCAAGTTGTGCTCCCCTTTGACTCTCCTCTGAAGAGTGACAGCATGGGATCCTCAAAGCAACTCTCAAAAAGATCTGAAAACAGAGATTGTTCAGTATCACGGTTTAGGGGAAGGCTACAAAAAGCTATCTCAGAGGTTTAAACTGTCAGTTTCAACTGTAAGGAATGGAATCAGGAAATGGAAGGCCACAGGCACAGTTGCTGTTAAACACAGCAGGTCTGGCAGGCCAAGAAAAATACAGGAGCAGCATATGTGCAGGATTGTGAAAATGGTTACAGACAACCCACAGATCACCTCCAAAGACCTGCAAGAACATATTGCTGCAGATGGTGTATCTGTACATCGTTCTACAATTTGCGCAAAGAACATCTGTATGGCAGAGTGATGAGAAAGAAGCCCTTTTTGCCCTCACGCCACAAACAGAGTCGCTTGTTGTATGTAAATGCTCATTTAGACAAGCCAGATTCATTTTGGAAAAAAGTGCTTTGGACTGATGAGACAAAAATGGAGTTATTTAGTCATAACAAAAAGCGCTTTCCATGGTGGAAGAAGAACACCACATTCCAAGAAAAACACCTGCTACCTACTATCAAATTTGGTGGAGGTTCCATCATGCTGTGGGGCTGTGTGGCTAGTTCAGGGACTGGGGCCCTTGTTAAAGTCGAGGGTCAGATGAATTCAACCCAATATCAACAAATTCTTCAGGATAATGTTCAAGCATCAGTCACATAGTTGACGTTACAGAGGGGTTGGATATTCCAACAAGACAATGACCTAAAACACAGTTCGAAATCTACAAAGGCATTCATGCAGAGGGAGAAGTACAATGTTCTGGAATGGCTGTCACAGTCCCCTGACTTGAATATCATCGAAAATCTAAGATGATCTGAAGCAGGCTGTCCATGCTCGGCAGCCATCAAATTTAACTGAACTGGAGAGATTTTATATGGAAGAATGGTCAAAAATACCTCCATCCAGAATCCAGACACTCATCAAAGGCTATAGGAGGTGTCTAGAGGCTGTTAGATTTGCAAAAGGAGGCTCCACTAAGTATCAATGTAATATCTCTGTTGGGGTGCCCAAATATATGCACCTGTCTAATTTTGTTATGATGCATATTGCATATTTTCTGTTAATCCAATAAACTCAATGTCACTACTGAAATATTACTGTTTCCATAAGGCATGTCATATATTAAAAGGAAGTTGCTACTTTGAAAGCTCAGCCAATGATAAACAAAAATCCAAAGAATTAAGAGGGGTTCCCAAACTTTTTCATATCACTGTAGGTGTAAAATCTGGACCACTTTCAGGATACCCCACACATAACACACTACTGTACTGTTAAATTGAGATGTGGCTGTTTTTGAACACATGCATTACAGCACAGAGAATGAAACAGCTGAATATTTACATTAGAAGTGCAGAACATAAATATTCAAAGAACAAGAACAAGTAAGTTATGCATAGTGGGTTTACCAAGCCTTACGTGACAAGCACAGCCTTTTACATGATATACTGCAGGCCAATGAAACATGATCTCATTTAGTTAACAGTGAACATAATGCATGTAGGACCTTTACAACAGTAAAACCCTGATAATGTTTCACCTTAGATCCTCAGAACCTCCATAGGTCAGCTTACTCTTGAATTCACAAATACCGGTATTTTGTCTTATCAGGGTCCTGTTTATCCAAGTTTTGTCTTTAAATAATTCACTGTACTGATGTTCACTCAAGGGAAAACCAATGCAACATAATATGACTGATTACAGCCTGTTGGCACTCAAATCTTTGGCAAGGAAATTTTTACTAGGATACTGTTGTTTGATGCACTGATGATCTATACTCTTCTTAAATGCATAATTACTTTTGTTTTCTTGCAGTTTTAATGACAGAACCACTTAGAACTTTTGCTGTATGAAGGCTTTGTGTTTTGCATTTTTTCTGTTGCTTCTAATTTTGCTTTAATGTAAATGAGCTTGTTGTCTTGTAGTGGGGTAATGTCAAGTTAGCCTCTATTTGCCCATGGTCCTCAAATCTGGAATAAAACGGTTCAGTAAACAAGTGGATGGATGCATTGATTATTAAGAATGCCATCATATTGCAATCTTTGATTCTAAAGTCAAAAGTCTTGTTCATTGAACACACAAATGCACAATTCAAGACAAGGACAGGGTTATGCCAAAAAGTTTGCAGACCCAAGGAAAACCATTACAATACGCAACAAATGGACACATTTTACCTCTTTCAAAGGATGCCAATGCAGATCTAAATAATTTAATTGCATTACTTGATTGTATAAAGTTTCAGTGCACAATTTTCATGACATTTTAAATATTAGTTTCACAAAATGGTCATTATTAAACAGGAAACATATTAATTGTGTTATAAGGAGCCATACTGAGTCCTGTATTGTACCATATTAACATACTACTTCTTTCGGCTGCTCCCGTTAGGGGTTGCCACAGCGAATCATCTTCTTCCATATCTTCCTGTCCTCTCGATCTTGTTCTGTTACACCCATCACCTGCATGTCCTCTCTCACCACATCCATAAACTTTCTCTTAGGCCTTCCTCTGTTCCTCTTCCCTGGCAGCTCTATCCTTAGCATCCTTCTTCCAATATACTCAGCATCTCTCCTCTGCACATGTCCAAACCAACGCAATCTCGCTTCTCTGACTTTTTCTCCCAACTGTCCAACTTGAGCTGACCCTCAAATGTCTCCTGCTTTCATACAATAGGTGTTTTTATTTTCTGTTTTTCTTTACTGTATCTTAAGCCATTGAATAGGCAACACATTTAAAATTATGTTCAAAGTCTGTTCAGATCATTATTTTGGCATTAAAAGAGTAAAATATTTCAGTTGCAAAGGCGACCCTGGAAACAGTAAGAGCAAGGCAACAGTCAAATCCTGTCCTTTGCACAGCATAAACAAACAGTGACATGCAGACACTTTCACAAAAGACAAATGACATTACAGAATTCCCTTAGACCAGCAAGGTAAGGTAAAATCAATAAATCCATGCAAAGAAAATGAAACAAGCAAATCTCCACACAAAAGGACCAAAGACAGGGATCAAACAAAAGGGTAAACAAACAGGCAGCAGCAAAGCTACCTGAAGGATCACTTTGTCATTCAAGAAGTTAATCTGTTTTTCTAAAGTGATATCTCTTTCTGAACAGAAAGTACAGCATAAGCATAGCATAAAATAATTTATTCTAAGCCCAAATCTTGATGCGTTTGTGTATCTGTGCCTGCTACAATATTATGGAATACAGCAAAGCTAATATATACAATAAATCTGCATGAAAAGTACCCATTTGGAAATAAACAGAAACTTCACCTGGCTCGTGACTTCAGAAAATTATAGCAAGCATATTTATACAACATTACAACTAGCAGTAAATGCTAGTTCAGGGATAATATACGTCTTTAATTATAGTTATTTGCTAATGTCAGAGTTTTATTCACGCAATTTTGAAAGCCTTAATGAACAGTAAAAGGGAGAAAGAAACTTCATTTAAATAGCAGCTTTTTTCGTGGACAGTGTTTTGCTTGTAAAGAGAATCTTTGTTCATAGTTTACCACTGTTATTTAGGCTGGTTATCTCACATCCCACACCTGCCAGGCACAGTGAAAGGATGCAGTCTGTGATTTAGTTAATGAGGTATTAAAGCCAAGCTTCACAGTGAAATGGCAGATGATGAATCTAAATAGGACACATTAAGGCTAGTAGTCATTTGTGTTCTGTTTTTGACTAATAATCTATTTGTAAAGAACTGACATTGAACATTTCAATATTAGATCTTAATTTTTTCAGTTTGTAACTCGCATCCTTTTTCCACTATCTACTACATCACATTTGTATTTTAATTCTTCAGTTTATTTTTCATTTTCTTTTGTTCAGGAAGTATCTATGTCAAACAATCCATTTTCTGAACCTCTTTTCAACATTACAGGATAGCACAGAGCCAAAACCCATTCCTACATCACTGGGTGCAATGCAAAATGCAATCATCTTTAATAGGTTATCAAATTATTCAAGTTATTGTCTGTTTTTTACCTGCATTTTTTATTACTCTTTAATTTAATATTTTTTGCTGCTGGAGTATGTGAATTTCCCCCTGGGATTAATAAAGTATCTATCTATCTAATCCCTAAGGAACACATGAAACGTACACACAACACATCATTATGATTAGCAGCACCCACAATGGTATTGTGTTTTTCTCCATGCAAATTCTGCACAACTTAATTTTACTAGATTTAGTCTTTTAACACACTTGACTTAAATGGTCTCAAGTTCAAGGAGAGCAGTAGTGGTAGTGGTCAGTAGTAGCATACATAACACCAGATATCTGCATGGAAATAACACTCCAAAATAAAAAAAAAAAGCCTACTTTTTGGTAACTCGTGTTTGCATATTTCTATATTTCCATCCATTCTCTTCCGCTTATCCGAGGTCGGGTCGCGGGGGCAGCAGCTTGAGCAGAGATGCCCAGACTTCCCTCTCCCCAGCCACTTCTTCCAGCTCTTCCGGGAGAATCCCGAGACGTTCCCAGGCCAGCCGGGAGACATAGTCCCTCCAGCGTGTCCTGGGTCTTCCCCGAGGGCCTCCTCCCGGTTGGACGTGCCAGGAACACCTCACCAGGGAGGCGTCCAGGAGGCATCCTGATCAGATGCCCGAGCCACCTCATCTGACTCCTCTCGATGCGGAGGAGCAGCGGCTCTACTCTGAGCCCCTCCCGGATGACTGAGCTTCTCACCCTATCTTTAAGGGTTCTCAGTTATTTAATTCCCCAAAGCGAACAAGTAAAATGGAACAATGTAAAAATTTCTGTAAAAGATGTGCACATTTGTCATGAGCATTAATTTACAGGAATTTGTGTCTTGAATATGTACTGAAAATTAAAGCATGTGATCATGTCAAATGTGAATGTCTACACTGCAAATCTTACATTTAGAAAGCATTTACCCTCTACAGAGTCTAAACAGCCAGCATGTCTCCATTTTCCAAAAAACCATAAATGTCGCCAGCAGTTTAGAGATAGAGATAGAGATAGAGATAGATACTTTATTAATCCCAGGGGGAAATTCACATACTCCAGCAGCAAAAAATATTAAAGAGTAATAAAAAATGCAGGTAAAAAACAGACAATAACTTGAATAATGTTCAACGTTTACCCCCTCTGGTGGAATTGAAGAGTCGCATAGTTTGGGGGAGGAATGATCTTCTCAGTCTGTCAGTGGAACAGGACAGTGACAGCAGTCTGTCGCTGAAACTGCTCCTCTGTCTGGAGATGACACTGTTTAATGGATGTAGTGGATTCTCCATAATTGATAGGAGCCTGCTGAGTGCCCATTGCTCTGCTACGGATGTCAAACCATCCAGCTCTATGCCAACAATAGAGCCTGCCTTCCTCACCAGTTTGTCCAGGCGTGAGGCATCCTTCTTCTTAATGCTGCCTCCCCAGCACACCACTGCGTAGAAGAGGGCACTCACCACAACCATCTGATAGAACATCTGCAGCATCTTACTGCATATGTTGAAGGATGCCAGTCTCCTAAGGAAGTACAGGCGGCTCTGTCCTTTCTTGCACAGAGAATCAGTATTGGCAGTCCAGTCCAATTTATCGTCCAGCTGCACTCCCAGGTATTTATAGGTCTGCACCCTCTGCACACAGTCACCTCTGATGATCACGGGGTCCATGAGGGGCCTGGGTCTCCTAAAATCCACCACCAGTTCCTTGGTTTTGCTGGTGTTCAGTTGTAGGTGGTTTAAGTCGCACCATTTAACAAAGTCCTTGATGAGGTTTCTATACTCCTCCTCCTGCCCACTCCTGATGCAGCCCACGATAGCAGTGTCGTCAGCAAACTTTTGCACGTGGCAGGACTCCGAGTTATATTGGAAGTCTGATGTATATAGGCTGAACAGGACCAGAGAAAGTACAGTCCCCTGTGGTGCTCCTGTGTTGCTGACCACAATGTCAGATCTGCAATTCCCGAGACGCACATACTGAGGTCTGTTTGTAAGATAGTCCACGATCCATGCCGCCAGGTATGAATCTACTCCCATCTCTGTCAGCTTGTCCCTAAGGAGCAGAGGTTGGATGGTGTTGAAGGCGCTAGAGAAGTCTAGAAACATTATTCTTACAGCGCCATTGCCTCTGTCCAAGTGGGAGAGGGATCGGTGTAGCATGTAGATGATGGCATCTTCCGCTCCCACCTTCTCCTGGTATGCGAACTGCAGAGGGTCGAGGGCGTGTTGGACCTGTGGCCTCAGGTGGTGAAGCAGCATACGCTCCATGGTCTTCATCACATGTGATGTCAGAGCAACAGGCAACCAATTTACCAATTAAAGCAACTAATTGCCTTGCAATGGTTTTCCAAGTATTTTGGAGCAGATTCTCCCCCTTAAAAGTCAATGCAGCTAACACATCTGTCTTTAAAGAAATCAGATTCCTCAATGGTTTTCTTGGAAGTGTTCTAAACTTGAAAAATACCTTAGTGCAGGGTTTCTCGACCTTCATTCTGTCAAGGCTCCTAACAGGTGAGGGCACCTACACTGACCATGATATTTACGTTCTTCTACTTTTGCTGGAGTCATGACAAAGGTGTTTGTTTTTGAACTTACATTTATTATCAAAAGCCTACTTACTGCTAGTGCTGTTTTTTTTTTTTTGGTTTTTTTTTTTTTTAAAAGTATAATACAAAATTAATAGGAGTGTTTGTTTTTATTACAGTTTTTTTTTTTTACTGTAGTTTGCATTTCTTAATAACATAAAATGAGCAAGTGTTTTAGGGATAAAAAATATTCAGTGTAAGCCACTAGGGGGCAAACTACCTCCCTAAACCCCAACACAGACAGGCAGGACACAGCTTCATGTCACCACCCGCGTTTATTTACAATCAAAAGGGCACAAACCACCAACACCACACCAATATACAGTCTATTCCCTTCCTTGCCACAAGTCCTTCTCCTCCACTCCTCCTCAGGCTTGGTCCTCTTCTCCCGACTCTGGACCCTCAATGGAGTGAGGTGGCTCCTCTTATTCAGGTCCCGGGAGTGTTCCAGGTGGCTCATCAGTATTACCTGGAATCACTCCCAGGAGCGCTGGAGGTCCTCTACAGAAGTGGTCCCTAACCTTTTTGACAGCAAGGACCACTTTATTAGATGCAAATTTTTCCACGGACTGGTCGGGGGGTTGGTTGGGGGGGGGGGGGGGGGGGGGGCAGTTTTATACACAATTTACATAACATTTCTATTATTATTAAAGTTATTAAGCAGTTCGCATACGTTTGCAATCTGAGATTTTTCTTCTTTTTTTGCATATAACAAAGACATATGCTTTACATTTGCCAATCCAACAGATTGCACATCACAAACACTGCAATCTTTTTTTCGTGTCTGCCGTTTCTATAGGTGGGTGACAATGAGTTAAATTCCAATGGATGTTTTTCAAATGTTGACAAGCAATAAGCAAAAGGAATCACTGAAAACCACAGACAACAAAGACAGCAAAAAAAAAAAAAAAAACAGTACGAGGAAAGTTCGAAGAAAGAGATTTTTTTTACAGTGTTTCTGTTTGGGGATCATTGTGCAAACGTGCACAACTGAGCTGCGACCACAGATCTAACTGCTCTGTGGATGATTCGTTCAAGCATTTCAAGGTCACTTCGTTGTAATGAAAGCATCTGTTGAATGTACTTCGTAGTAACGTGATTTCTATAGACTCATGTCATATGGGGAAACTGTCGGGACCATAAAAATACTTTGTTGTAATAGTCTCTCACCTCTCTCTGCACCGCTGCAAAGCCCCGCCCGCCAAGCGTTCTGAAAAGACTGAGTGAGTCGCCGTTGCCGGCAGTTCTCTTGCGGCCCGGCTGTCAGATGGCTGCGGACCAGTAGTGGGCCGCGGACCGGGGGTTGGGGACCCCTGCTCTACAGGGCTCTGCAGCTCCCCCTGGCGGCCCCCACGGAACCCAACAGGGCTTCACCAAACTTCAGTTCCCGACATGCCCTGCAGGAATCTGTGGTGCCACAGCTGCCCAGAAGGGCTGCCCTCTAGTGTCCCAGGGGAGGTATTGCCTCATCAATGCCCTCTCCCCTGGTCCTTGCACTCTGCTGGCATCCCAGCCAGGTAGAGGCTATGGCCGCCCATCACATCAGTAATTACCAAAATACAGAATTGGTCACTGCAGATATTTTTCATAACAAAAGATGCTCACTACTTATTTGTCTTATGTATTACTTTTTAGAAAAAGCATTATAATATCATGGATTTATGAAAATAAAAAGTAATTTAAAGTTTACATTGTGTCACACATTTGCGCTTAGGAGGAAGCTGAATGGACATAATGAAGGTAATTCCACGCAAGGCTAGGGGGAGGCGGGATGCAGTAATCCTTCCTCTGTTATTTCTGCATACCAAATATGGGAAATTCTGCCTGATTCAGCCTTGACAACATCACTTCCGATTCCGGTACCAAGAAAGATGTCACTTCCAAGTTCCAACCTAAGTGATGTCACTTCCTGCAAAGACCTTTAAAGCCACCATCTTTGGCTTAACTAAGTCAGTTCAGTTTCAGACTCCAAACAATGCACATCAGTGCTATTTTTCAAGCCCTTTTGCAGCCTGGGAAATTAAACGGGTGGCTGCCCCAAACCTTTTTAAGTGTGTCGATTCTGTTACTTTCACAATTGGTACTCTCCATGAGCAAGTAAAGGATGGACTTAGGTGTTCGATCACCTTCCACCATCTAAAAAAAATACCTCATATATTGTAACATGTTAAAAAGAAAAAAATACTATTGTTTCTTTAAGATAAATAAATGTGGCTCCCATCATTATCAATACATCATTGTATGCCCTTTTTTAAAGACAGAACATTTTGTTTGAAAGCTGATGCACAAAGCAGTGATTAAAAGTGGAAAAGACAGAAAAAAGTTTGTGCATTAACTTTACATACACAACTCTTTCTTGTTTAATTTTAATGAGTAATTCAACTTTTTTTTTTTTTTTTTTAACATAAACATGCTTATTTTGTGTTGGTTCAAGGTTATAGAAGTGAGTTACTCACAATTTTAGGTTTTATAATCTGTGCTAATCCCCAAATCCCACTTAAGGTAATACTCTACATGTACTTTAAGGCATAAAACAGAATTAATTTAAAAGCCCAGCTAGAAAGAAAACCTGCAGATCCATGTGATCCCCCAAGAAATGAGTCTGACTTTTAGTTCTTTCTCATATGTATACCAATTTTTTCCTGAAAAGTTCTTTTACCATTGAAGAAATAACCTTTATTTTGCATAATTTCCATCTATAGCATATAACATCACCAGTCTGCTTACAAGTACAAAGTTATGATACAATTGTATAGGAGTATGTTTCACAACTGGAGAACAAGCATGTCAGTGTCACATGGTGAGTCAAAATGGGCAAGCACCAAACTAACCACTCAAAAGTCCAGTGCCTTCACAGCTAGGCTGAAATGATTTTTAAAAACATTAAATCTGTGATCACATGAACATAAGCAACTCTGCACTTTTTATTTCAGGAAAAAAAAAAATCAATATTTTTACATTGTGCATCAAAATATTGATATTTCAAAAGAACACTGCACCAGACTTTGTATATGATTACTTCAAAAACTGCCAAAGAGTAATTCAGCTCAGGCCATATGGTGAGCCTAACTGAAAACATATAGTTTTAATTTATGCATTAAAACAACAAAAAAAAATTATTAGATGAAGTAAAAACAAGGCAGAATTTTATTTAAAAATTAACGGTGAATCAAAAGGAGGATGGCATAGTGGAAAGTACTGAATCTGAATTTGCAAGTGGAAAGTGGCAAGTAGGGAGTTACTCCATGTTACCGTCATCTCTGAATTGTTTTTTCACTGGATATATGGCTTTTCTAAGTAAATCCCAAAGACCTACCAAGTTAAAATGACTGGGAATTCAAAATTAGTCTAACATAAGTCAAAGCCCTATGATGGACTGATCTCACATCAAAGGCAGGCTCCACCATAAGCCTCACTATACTTATGTGCCGTCAGCTGCTGTTATTGCCTATAAAGATGGAAGGGAGAGAAGTTACAACTGTGGTGGATACTGGTAGTACTTTCACCTTAGTGCAATAAAGTACATGAAAGAATATAGCACATCTTTTGGGGGACTGTCATCAGCTGATTAGCATCAAAATCCCCTTTGTATGGTATGACACCTATGATACTGTGTCTATGATGTATATGTCATGAAGGATAAATATTTGGCATTTCCTCGGTTGTTGGGTTTGGACTTTATATTATTTAATTTCTACCATTCTTGACTCTGGGAAATACAAATATGGTACAAGAAAAGACAAGTATAGTGAGTATCAACCATTCAAATTCCAACATATGTAGAGAAAAGACACAATTGAGCCATAATCCTCTGCTTGGGCAGTGCCATTTGTTATTGGTTACAAATCTGATGGTACTCCTCATTTTTCATCAGTTCCAGAGGTCTAAAACTCTGCTTGATGCCTACCCCATGCTATTAATTTATTACATTTTGGAAACCATGCAAGTGGTAACATACTGTATATTAACACTTCTGGGTACTGGCAAGTGGCTGTGGATCCAAATAGTAAACCAAAAACTACAGTCACCACTCCATTTGGACTCTTTCAAATTAAGGTAATGCTGTTTGATTGAAGAATGCTGCAGCCATATTTCAATCGCCTATGGAGAGAGTTTTAAGGGAAACTGCAAGGGAAGATTTGTTAAGTTTATATTGATGATATTATGATGTTCTCCCCTACTCTGGATAGTTTAGCAGAAAAAAATATATGCTTGTGTATTTTATTATGTGTGAACTCGCTTCTAACTGAGCCTTCCTGTACAACTAAGACATTATGTATCATTTGTACCTAGTACATACTGATGATTAATACTTTTTATTTTGTCATGCATAAGAATTGATATATAAGAAGTTCCACTTAATCTATTGGGAGGTGCCAAATACTTACACCGTCAGCATGGCACTGCCAGATATAAACACTAGCACGCCGAATTTCTTGCATACTAAAGTGACTTTAGACTTTAGTCCTATTTTACTTATGGTGCCAAGCAGAGTTGTGTTGCAGTGCAGCAGTCTATTAGCCAGCAAAAGCGCTGTGAAGAAGCTGTCTGTTGTTACGGTTCTGATTTTGTCCAGAAACGGATCCATAACATTTATGACCACAAACTCGGAAAAAGTCTTTGTCCTGGGTTGTAACTCAACACACAGTTCTCAACAAAACATTGACAGATGTCCGAAATCACAGCAAATCTGTCGTGTTTCACACATTCTGCACGGGTGTCTTTGTTGTCAAAACACAAATGCCACATGATAGCCTGACAGCGGTCACAGGGCATCGTATCTTTGATTGCCAGTACAACACATAGTTCTGACCAGGCATCAACCACAGCAGCAACTGTGGTCATTGCTGCTCTTGTGAAATGAATGGAGATAGATGCCATCAACTCAGAAAGGGAGAGGCAAATTCGTTGCACCATGTGAACGTCACTGACAGAATAAAACTAAAAACTAAAAAATTTACACTGGGTGTTACAGACTCAAATCAAATGTATGTTTTTATTATATTATAGTAATAAGCAGCTCACTACTCAAAACACTGAGCGTCCGAACTCTGAACCTGTTGGTTATAAGGCAGCAGTTCTCACCTCAGCACCATCCAAGATTAACATATCCACTTTCCATCAATTGACATTTGAGCTTGGGTTTTTAAGTCATTGACAGCAACATATAAATTGAATGATTTTTTTTTCTTTGGTTATATTCTTAAATAAAAGCACGCATGTTTATTTGATATTTGGACTAAAGTCTTCACACATTATATACTTCACATCATTATTAATTTAACATGGAAAAAGCTTCTGTTTTAGGGATGTGTTCACTATTTCTTGCCTCGCATTTCATGTCATCCTATACTTCCACAGAACTTTGTAGACATGAAATCTATGTATTCCAAAAAACAATATATTATTTACCCTATACAACTCCAGGCACCTCACACCACAATAAACAGACCTGAGTTGGAAGAAGTTTGCGACTGACCTGAGCTCCATCAAGTATGGATGGGATAGCTGGTTGCTTGATGCTTGTACTGATCGACACATTTGCAAAGAAAAGACACTGATGAGGAGAGGTGCGAAAGAATTTAAGGTGGCCCGGGATTACGAGTTTTTTCGTAGGCTTCAGGGATTCTAGTGTTAAAGGGCACTTTATAAAGCAAACAAAACAACAATATAGAATCAAACTCATTAATAAAATACCATTTAAAATTACATTTAATAGATGTCCAGATCCTGCAAAGAGGTTTAAAATACCTGATATCAACAATAGAGAAAAACGTGACTATTAACAAATACATCTTTTGAAACATTGGTTAATGTAGCAAGGTAAAGTTAATGACAACAAATTAAAGTAGTAGAACTGGTTTAGGAGAGTTGATGTACAAAGAACACCTCTTCATCCTCTATTTAAATGTAATAATTGAGGGATACTAACACAGAGAAGAGAGTTTAAAGACAGGCAATAAAAACTATACATAAATACCAAAATTACAAAGTAAATAGTAAAAAATACAAAGAGCCTTAAATATCTTACAATCTAATCCACACAGGTTCTGTAAATTGATTTTTCATGTAAATATTGCCACCTTATGATTCAGACACATGTATCTACAGGTTTTGCTCACTTAAGCTCCCATTTAACAATTATGATTTATTATTTCTGGAGATAAATATCCTAAATGAGACCAAGTCATAACTTAACTCTTCTATATTCACATGCACAAAATGTGTAACTTAGTCCAAGATAACTCATCTATAGATAATGGCAATACAACTTTCCTAAATTGCAATTATTCCTTGGAGGGCAGATTTTTTTTGGATGTCTGAAAAAAAAAAAAAAATAGATATGCATTTTATCAGCACTATAGTAATGCATCATGGTCTAACTAAAAGGTCTGGACAAAGTGGGATAAACACAAATAACTTAATTGCTATTTCAAGGTGCTTCAACACTCTGATATAGCAGTGTTCTTCAGAGTTTTTAAGTGTGGCTTTACTAAATACTGTATAACAGCATTAACCAGTAAGACTTTCTATATTAACAATCTTATTAGTGATAGGAACAAACATGAAATATTTTGTTAATTTGATTTGCCAAGGTAAAAAAGACAGTGGTTTAGTTAATATTTTCTACAGCTGATTAAACTGTAAAGCTGCCAGTTTTGGCACTTTCTTGTCTTTCATGTATCATGCTGTAGATATTCAAGGAGTAAGGCTGTCTCATAGTGACCATTTTTTAGACCCTCTAAATATAATGCGAGGAATTCTCAGACTTCGTATCTATATTATCAACTAACTACAATAGGTTCTTAATTGTGGGGGATTTCAATATTCATGTTGACATTCAGTATGACTAAAGCAAAAGAATTTATTAAACTTACTGGACTCTTTTAATCATACCCAGCACTTCAGCCAGCCAACATGTAAGGGAGGACAGACCCTGGACTTAGTCATTTTAAAAGGATTGAAAGTTGATGTGAGGCAGGTTCTGGGTATTGGTATACTTGACCATTTCTGCATCCAATTTAACACAGAAATACTCGCAAGTAAAACTAATGAGCAACATGTTGGTAAAAAAAATTATTTTCATACATTCACTGTGTCTAAGCTTTCTAATATTCTGAAAATCAGTCCTAATTTAGTGCTTGTCTTATCACAGTCAGCAGTGTTATCAGTAAATAGGTCTTTTTTTTCTAAAGTGAAAGCTGTAGCCTACACAGTGGCCACTGAAAAAAAAGTTAAGAAATCCTCTAGCACTAATATACTTTTAAAAAGCCATAAGAGTGTCAGATCTTAAGAGAAAATACTGAGGGCTGAGTGTAAATAGAGGTAATCTAAATTAACTGGCCACTGTGAAATATTAAAGGCACATATAGCTAAATAGTCTTATTTTTCTACAATTATAAAAGTGACTAGCTGTGTAAGCCCATGCTGTAAAAAGCCCCGGCTCCTAGAAACTATTAAAATCGTCAGAAACAAAATTGAAATGCAGAGTCGGCGGTTTCACTTTCCAGACGTGCTCACCCCCCTTGTCTATCAGTGACGAAGTAAGTTTCTCTCTAGTTTGTCTTTCCTCGGCGGTTTCACTTTGGTGACGGAGTCGCTTTCTTTCTGCTTCATGCTGTAGCCTCGCCACTTCCAGGCCGGACAGACAGACACACACACACACTTCCACACATAGACGTTTATATATAAGATAATGCTGGAAATCAAAGAATTTTATTCTCAACAATTGATTGTCTTCTAAACACTCCTGGAAAATTTCTAGCCAAACCTGTGGGGCTTTAACCACATTTTTAAAAACACAAAAGAAATATCTTCTTATATAATACGCTACCGTGGCTGTCCGTTTGTTTGTCCAGGATTTTAAATCACGTGTAGCTCACAAACCGTTTGACTGATTGACCTGAAATTTTGTACACATATACTACTTGACATGTACTATTCGCTTTTGGGGTGATGGTTGACCTCCAAGTTTGTTCCTCTTTTCATTTTTATTTTATTGTAGAATCAACTCTTGGCAGCAGCCAGCAGGGCAGCCGTGTGGCGCATGCGTATGGGCGCCGTTCTCATCCCTACCACCTTTGCTGTTACTTCCCCTACCTCTTCATATTTTAAATAATTCTAGAGGCAGATTGAAGACTTCAGTGCCAGCTTAAGTGAAAAATTAAGGAAAACATACTAAGTAATTGCAACACAAACACTGACTTAATCAGTTTTAATGCGAAAAGATGGCAACAAAAGAAAAGAAGCAGCAAGCGCATCAACTTCTGAGCAAACGAATGCTAAACGTACAGAGAGAGTATGAAAACTAGGAATGCTCAAGTCAAGTGTATTCACTGCACTTTATTGTGCCGTTACTGGTTACAAATAATATAATACATCCCTCCAAAAACAAAATCAGGTTGAATCTCAGCATACATTTTTTTAAAGAATTCCTTCACTGCAATAGGTTTTCCTGAACGCTGTAGAATAATTTCTCAACTAAAACCTTGTGTCCTTGACCCATTTCCAACAGGATTTTTCAAAGGAATTTCAGATTTGCTAATTGATAGTGAACTCGTCCTTAGACACTGGGGTCTTCCCAGGTTGAGAAAAAACTGTAGTAGTTAAACCACTGACATGACTTCTGTACTTGACAACTTTAGACCTATTTCTAACCTGCCCTTTTTAAGTAAAATTTTAGAAAAAAGTGTTTTTCACCAATTAAATGAATATTTAAGTAAGCATTCTATTCTTGATAAGTTTCAGCCAGGTCTTAGAACAAATCACAGTACAGAAACTGCACTGCTTAAAAGTAGTAAATGACAAGTACTTGAGACAGAGGCTATGTGTCTGCTCTTGTTCTACTAGACCTGAGCGCAGCATTTGACGCCATAGACCACAGTGTTCTAATAAATCGCCTTATTCAATGGGTAGGCCTCTCAAGAAGTGCCTTAAACTGGTTTCAGTCTTATTTAACAGGTAGAAAATTCTTTGTTAGAGGAGAGCCATTTTATTGTATACTAGTCATTAAGCCCGTTACCATAACGGGCGCTAGAACAGTAATGCATAAACATTAGTATGAACAGTCTATATTAAAATGGCAAGGGACCTTGACCTCCTTTTTGTTGGTCATATTTTTCTTTGTCTTTCAGCCTTTCTTTTGTTGATGTTTACTTGCTGAGCTGACCGTTCTTCGTGGGCTGCCGCCGTGTATTGTGTGTCTTTAATTTTCTGTGACAGTAATACTGTCTTGTACGTCCGCTGGCTTGTACGTCCGTAATATACCTTTAATTTTCTCTGGCAGTAATACAGGCGTGCGCGACGGTAATATGCCTTTAATTTTCTCTGACAGTAATACTGGCTTGTATGTGGCTGTAATATGCGTCACTGTATTGTGTACCTTTAATTTCCTCTCGCAGTAATACTGGTTTGTATTTCCGTAAAACGCCTGTAACTTTCTCTGACAGTAATATCGCACATTGCACCAAATCCCGCGCATGCGCACTTCACCAGAAGACACACACACACGGACACACATAGGAATTTTATTAAAGAGGATAGCATACTACAGTGATCTTTTCTGGGTCCTCTGTTATTATCAATCCATATGCCCCTATTAGCCCAGATTATTTCAAAACACAAGGTGAAGTACCATACAGGTGGGTGTGTAGATGACTCGCAGCTTTATGTATCTATTGCCCTAATGCTCTGTTCTCTCTGACCCAGTGTCTGTTTCATATTTCTGAATGGATGAGGAGGAATTTCCTCAAGTTGAATAAGGAAAAAATTAACATTTTAGTCATTAGTAATTAGTAAAAATGGAAACTTGATCCCTTAAAATTAAAAGTCAATGCAGAAGCAAAGAATTTACATGTATTGTTTAATTGTGAAATTAAATTGTGAATTTCCCATTGGGATTAATAAAGTATCTATCTATCTATCTATCTATGTAATCATGGGCGCTTACCTAAGCTTTAAATCACACATTAACCATATAGCTAAGACTGCATTTGTCCATTTAAGGAACAATGCAAAAATTAGACCTCTGAGAAATTAATTTACACCTTTGTTTTTACTTAGTTAGATTACTGTAATGCACTCCTAACTAGCCTACTTAAGAAAGACATCAATCTGTTACACTTAGTCCAGAATGCAGAAGCAAGAATCCTAGCCTGAAAAAGAAAATATGAGCACATTTGTCAGTTTTAGAATTGTTACATTGGTGTCTTTTAGAATTGACTTTAAAATTACTACCAAATGGTATATAAAACTTAAAATATTCTTGCTCCCTCCTATAATTTGGAGTGCCTATCCCCCTAAATTCCAAGTTGTAACCTTAGACCTTTTAATAGCAGTCAGATTATTATCCCAACATTCAAGCATAAAAGAAGTGGTAAAGCAGACTTATGCTGTTATGCACCAAAACTCTGGAATATTCTGCCAATAGAGATATGCCAGGCTAATATGGTTGATCATTTTAATAAACTCATAAAATTCCACTTTTTTAATTTGGCTTTCTCGTAGCTACAATTTAGCTCTACCCTTAATACTCTAAGATGTGCATAAAATTATCATACTCTTCAATGAATCTGCAATTTTTATTAAATCTTTACTTTTCTCTGGTTTTTTTTCCTAGTTCTTCTACATCACCATCACCTGAACAAAGTCCTGTGCATTTGCCTGCAATATCTGAATGAAATCAGATCCTGCGTTGAATCCTCTAAGAGAGAAAGAAAGAAAGAAAGAAAGAAAGAAAGAAAGAAAGAAAGAAAGAAAGAAAGAAAGAAAGAAAGAAAGAAAGAAAGAAAGAAAGAAAGAAAGAAAGAAAGAAAGAAAGAAAGAAAGAAAGAAAGAAAGAAAGAAAGAAAGAAAGAAAGAAAGAAAATTTATGTTAGGTAGAATGCCATTTGGTGGCTGGCCTGGAACCCCTACAGATTTTGCTTTTTTCTCTCAAGTTTAACTGGATTGTTTTCCCCACCACCTTGGCCAACTGACCTCATCATTGATCCATAAATTACAGATTTAAAAAAATAAATAAAAATAATGCTATATTTAAGGACTCCATTTCTCTTGATTATGCAAGTGTGTATTATTTTTTGCATACTATTTCTACATTATTTTTCTTATCTAATTTTAAATTTGCTTTTCTTTGCATGTAATTACTTCTTTGACATATTTGAGCTACATGTGGTCCGGTTTTGTTCTGGAAATGTTCCAAGTCAATGGGCCTCAGTTATAGTCTCATTGGTTAATCAGATGCATCAGAAGTGTTATATAACAAACTAAGTACTTTTCTGTATTTGTGTTTATTTTTCTAGGGGCTAATATTATTAGTTCACTTGAGCTACGTACTGATCATTCTACATACAGTCCTTGGTGGTGTTAGTGTGAAAGAGACTGCAGCAGATCACCAGGACATCACAAATTGTGGTTTTCAGTAATGTTACAAAGTTTATTTAAAGTTTTTCATTCAAATTTAAAACATTCTGAAAATCTCAGCTCTACATTTGCCTCAAAGCTGAAAATTAGTACTGCTTCCGTTGCACAGTGGGTTTGAATAAATGTCTACCAACAAAAAAACAAAAAACTTACTAATTACTTTTTACTCAGTCAAAAGTACCATCCTATTTGTTCTTATCACTCTGAAAAACAGCACTTCCATCAAATACAGAAAAAAATCGTGTTTCGTTCTGTTCAATCTTGTCTTGGCTCCCTTATCTAATCACACTTGATTCATGAAGGGGGAAACCATTTTTTTTTTTTTAAATGCACCAGGACTTTACCTGCGATATGAAATGCTACAGTTTTCAGTAATATAAATAAGATAATTTGAATAAACATAAAATTGTATGTTGAATAAATGGGGTTTTAACATATATCTTATGGCTATTTTTTACGGTTTTTAAATTATACATGCCCAGAAGTAAAGGTGGCTTGCAATTTTCTACTTTTACTTGATTTTAAATTATAGAAAGAGACTTTCTAGATTAAAGTTTCCAATTTTTCTGGACTACATTGTAACTAAAGTAATATGTTACCACTTCTAAGTAATCAATATCCAAATAATTTACAATTTGTTCTGTAAGAACTGTACTAATATCCTCTTTATGTGTAACTGGCATATTATCAGGGTCAAAAAGATTCTTTTAGTCAGCCAAAGGAAAAAAAAAATCCTGATGGAAGTGCAGTCAACAGCCCTTCTGGCTAGGACTTACAACTTTTGAATGGGGAAAACCTCTTCTGGAAAGTTTATGTTAACTGTTTTAAAAGTACTGTATATAAAGTCTAGCATTAGCTTTACCTTTTCAACCAATTATTTACCAGTATTTAAGTAAATGTGCTTTGCGTCGTGGACCAATGTAGAGGAAAACATTTTAGTATTGCGGTCTAATGGGTCAAAGAATATATTCTTAATACCCCTCTGTTATGTTCGCATATTCCACATTTCTGGGATTTCTACCCAGCTATCTCAGTTTCTCATCACATGCTAAATAAAGTCATACTAGGTTAATTGGCAACTCAATACTAGGTGTGTGTGTCAGTTTGTCCTACGATAGACTAGACTTTGCAATCACGGTTGCATCCAATTCAGTGGGATAGATTCCAGTTGTCTCCTAACTTGTAATGGGTAAAATGTGTTCAGGAAATATATTAGTTTGACAGATGGATACATTAATGGATGATGTTATAGAGAAAGAAATTCCGCAATAAGAACAAAACTGGACTTGGTTTATTTTTTACCCTTATAGGATATTTGTAACTATAAGCAATACAATGGTAAAGACAATTAATTCTTTATAAGAACTATGATAAAAATAAGCAATATTTCCTTCATATTATTTCAAATAATTCAAATATACTCCATTTGCAAAACTGGCAGGATCTCTTAGTTCTCTTAATTTTAAGTTTTGTCTCTGTATTTGCTCAGAAACCCCATTCACAATCCTTCAAAAACAGGCAGAAGGATGAATGATCTTAAACAGTATGATCAACACAGACAGCAATATCTGTAAAACCATTGATAAAAGGGAGAGCTACATTTTATTCTTTCTAGGTAACTGCATGTAAATTAATCACATCAGCAAAAGCAGTTACTAAAAATAGCACCAGTGCTGCAGGGAAAGATCTTCATTAAATTAATTCACATAAATTTTTTACAAGCCTCAAGGCTTATAGCTTTGCACAGCAAGATTCAAAAAACCTGATGCATATGTATGTATGTACTGTAAAAACTGGGTGACTTTATGGATTATTAATATATTTATAGATGTAGAGATGAATTGGTTATTATAAATACTGTGTAAACGCTGTGATTAATGCAAAAAATTTTAAGTCTGAAGTTTACTATATGTGATTTAAAAGGTCTTACTAAAGAAAAATGTAGACACAAGATCCATAAATCAGCTAATTCCAGAATGCTGATGTTAATATATAGTAAACCCAAATGTGATTATTCTTTATTGAGACAAACTATTTTGTTATTTATACATATGTAAATAAACAATATAGAAAAAGCCCCATATTAAAGTATTTATAATTATTAAAAAGTATAATTCCTGGCTATACTGTACAGTATATGACAAAAATGTATTTTAATTTTTAACATACCAGTTAAACCATTATGAACTTAACCTTAAAAGACATCTACAAAACATTTTCATTAGTCTGGAGCATGTTAGTATATAACTTCTGAAATTTTCATTTTCTTTTTATGTGTTCTTAATTTGTTTTATTTATTTTTTATCATTCTTTGAGTGATATATATATCAGCATGGCTTGTGACACTAGCATATAACTTGGACTCAGACAAGGTAAAGACATTTGTAGGAGACTTTGATTTTCTTTTTGGTGGATTGTGCAAACTCAGTTTGGGAAATAACTGTTGTTTTTGACTTGTGCTTTGTTTATTTTTTTATTCTGGCATTATTTTCCTAATGACATGTTTGCTGAACGATCTGTAAAGATTTCAAGGTGCCAGCTCTGTTTAATATCTCCTTTAAACTTCAAAAATCATCTCTTCCATTTACTACAATATTTATTCTTCGGGATCTCCAATCCTACCGATTTTCTTAATAAAACACTAGGAAGTTTTGTCCCCTGCTCGTTGCTCTTGCCAACCCCCTCCTTCACTACGCACCAGCCACTTTGCGTCTCTGCCGCTCGCTTATGTGAATTTCACTTTCACCAAACAACAAATCTTCATTGGGAAGAAACACTACTTTTCCCTGGTGGCAACACGAATAAGACGATCTACAAGTCTCCGACTTAAAGTTTAAATCCGAACAATATATTTGATCTCTTTTCACTGTTCTGTTATTTCACCGAGTCATAATTTCCGTTTGTGATCTTTACTATCATTTTTTGAGACTTTCAAATTTTAGTACTTTCATTAACGATGTTCTACTTTGTCTTCTACTCTTTATCTTTTCTTCTTCTACTGCTTATCTTTTATTTCCACCCCTGCTTGGACCTGTTAGGTTTTCAATTCATCTCTTGGCACAAAGTCTCGTCTCGCAGGACATGAAATTATCTCTCTGAAAAAGTCTTCTCTCGTCCCACGATTTTTGTATATAATAGAGAGATACTGCTTGATTACAGTTCACCAATATGCAGTATGATGCTCTCACTGTACAAATTTTATCATTCCAAAAAATACATTGATAAGGGGAATAAGACTGTGGTGACCAAGGTAACTATCTACAGGCAAAGGCCTGCTGTCCACCACAATGGTTTAAAAGGTTTCACCAAAATTGGTGTTGTACATAACATCAATGCAAATACATTTTGATCTTGGACATCTAGAGGACAGTGTTGCAGAAGTTGTATGTTTCATTCAGTTGCATCTTTGGAAACCTAAGCTGTTCTTGTATGTTCATTCGGAAAAAGGAAATTTAGCCTGGAGAAAGGACACTGAAAGCAATATTTGTCCAGTCTTTATCTAATGCTAATTTCATATGGTACAATAAATGGTACAGAGCAAAGGGCCTGAAAGTTATTAACTAAGATGTAATTCATGCAGTGCACAGCCCCTTAGCAACAAGAAAACTAATATTGACTTACATCTGGCTATCTGTAGTTCATCAAACCTCCTGCTAAGATAAAATTATAATGACATCTACAATAAAAGCAACATAATATGTATACCTTAAAATGAATGGCTACATAAATTTTTACATAGAGAAAATACAAAAAAATATTACAAAAGGTATAAATTTGCTTTTATTTTATTTTCTGTGGAGTTAATTCTGGTGTGAATGTTTGTGCCTTTTTGGTAGCTTGCTGAGGGCAAATACCATCTGCACAGTAAAAGGAGTCATAGTACTTTCTGTTCTATTTTTAGAGGCCTTCAAATCAGGGTGCGCTAATAATAACCACAGGCAACTCTGGAGAATGATACCAGCTTTCTTTTGTTAAGCACTAACCTAATTCACAAACATTTGTGTTCTGTGAGCCAAATAAAACTTCAAACTGAAGACACTGGTAGGATGGTAAACATACCCACCGACAACATGTAAACATCTCTAGAGTTATTAAAAAAAGTTTTAAAAAGATTATATTTAAAAGGTTATATATTTCAAATTAAAAGTATATTCGTTTTTCAAAATGCAAATTGCATTAATTTTCATATACTCTTTATATTAATTCAATTGTCATCATTATCGTCAATGGTAATGTATTTGTCTCTCACCCTTTTTACATTAAAATTACAGTACCTAGCTTCTAGATAATATGGTTATTGCCAGCTAAATGTTTAGACTAAAATATATTTACATTTTAGTTGTATTTTATTCATGCCATTGGGATTAATTCTAGTGAAAATAAAGCTATTTTAAAATCAATGAAAATCTCTCTCTCAGTCATATCACTTTAACAATTTCAACTTCTTAATTTTGTGTTAAGATTTCTTTAGTTACTGGAAATCATGTGTGGTAATTCAGCCCCTAACACAGACAGACAGTCACCAAATGTCCAAAACCACACACGTTTAATTATATTCTTCAATGTACAACACCACACAATGCCTTAAATAGCGATAATGCTCTCACAATCCCTTCTTCGTTTTCAACTCTTTCTTCTCTGCCACCCTCACTCCTCCTCTCACCAGCTCGGTCTTCTTCCTCCTGACTCCGGCTCGTCTACTGGAGGAAGGTGGCCCCATTTATCATAACCCAGATGTGCTCCAGGTGCTCCGTCATGATCTTCTGGCAGCACTTCCTGGTGTGGCGGAAGTACTGCCTGAGCACCCGGACGCACACCGGGTGTGCATGGGTTCACTGCCAGGTGTGTTGGAAAGTGCTGCAGTCTAAGGCTTTGTAATCATCCTCCGGGCACTCCCTGATGGTGGCCATGGGCTCCAACAGGGTTGAGCTTCTAAGTTCTGATCCCGTGGCCCAGATGCAGTCCCTCTTCCGATCCTTCCTTATTCCAGACATCCCGGCTGAGCAGGAACCTCAGCCGTCCGTCACACATGTAAATATAATTGGCCAAATAAAAAAAAAAAAAAAAAAAAAAAAAAAAAAAAAAGAGTAAGAGCACTGGTATTCTTTCCTGGATTGATTAAATCCAGTCCTACAGAGGAAGGCCTCAGCTCTTTGTGTTGCTATGCCGGATAAGTGGGATCAAACAACGGGTGAGTAAGGATAACACTGTGTGCAGTGGTGCAGAACTTAAGAATCTGCAGAAGAAACCACTAAGTCTCATAGGTTTGTTTCCTAAGTAGTCTAGTGATTTTATACCTGTGCCCTTGAGAAAAGAACTTGAATCTTTAAAAAGAGTAATTTAAGTCAGATATTGCTATTTCTATACAACAAGTAAAATACATAAAGATTTAAGTAAAATAAGTATTTTCATTTCTATGTAGCTTTAATTAATTCAACAAGTGAAATACATTTGTGTAAAGATTGTACTTTCTCCTTTTATTTGTGTGGGTACCCTAAATTGCCCTCCGGCATGAAAACAATGTGGAAGCGACATGTTTGTACATAAACTCAGAATGGATGCATGTAAACATCTCCATAAAGCACATTCCACAGGCCACTTTGGGAAACATACAGCGAAGTGCCTCAAGTTCAGGATGTATTACACCTTCTACACATTCCATACGACAATAACACACATCTTAAATTCAGGATGCAGAATGTGAGCAGCACTGCCAGCTATCTGCACAAACTTAAATTCCACTTGCTAGATCATGAAAAACACAAATCAGTGACCTCACATCTTCATCGTCCAGAATAACATTGCAAAACAGCTGTACATACCAAATTGAAAGCTCAGCCTAAACTTACATAGGAAGTGAAAGGATAAACATTTTACAACACACACAAAATATTACCAGCTCCAAATATTTTACTTCCATGGAGGTGATTATGTGATCAATAAGTTGAGGACAAAAAAAATTAAACACTACAAACAGATGCCCAACAGTTTACAATAACTTATCATATAACATGTTCAGGTGAAATGCTTAATTAAACACTTTCATAGCCTGAAAATGCACACATCCCTCATCATTTCCTTGCAGAAACACAGGATTTCATTAATGCATAAAGCTCTTATACTTAAGCCTTTACAAAGGTAAGTCAAGTTGAAGAAAAAAAAAAAAAAAAAACCTTCAAGCACCGACAGACATCATACAGCTGCCAGAGGCTGAAAAGTTCTTCCTCACCTCACAAGCCTCTAAGTAGAAAAGATGCTCAATTGAATGTTACTGTATGTTTGTTCTTTATAAAACAGTTATTCAGAAAAACCAAGTTTCAAAAATGCCATATATACATTTATTAAAATGCCATATATACATTTATTCCAGTTAGATAAACCAAGATATTGGTCTCTTACAAAATGGGTAAACACACATAGATTTCCTTTGCGAGTAACCCAGTTATTTGGTTGTGTAAACCTTTAACTGAGCTACAATTAAGGATTTCTTAGTCTGCACATGTCCATTGCACTCTTTTAGCCTACACAGATCTCATTATTCTTTCTCCTGGTTGAAACATCTGGTGAGGAGTATACATGTCACACCTCTCTTCAGATCACTACACTGGCATTCTATAGTGACACAAATTAAGTTCATATTCTTGATGCTTGGCCTACAGAGTAGTCAGTGGGTTTGCACCCACAAATTTGGCGACACTTGTGAAGTCCTATGCTCTTTTCCTGACAACTCAGGTCTCTGGTGTCAAATCTCAGTCTATACTCTTTTCATGTGTAGCTCCAGGCTGGTGGAATGAGCTCCTCACCTCTATATGAAATGTCGACTCTCTCAATGTGTTTAAGAAGCATTTCAAGACTCTCTTGTTTGTTGGCGAATTTCTGTCTGATTTTAGCGGTTAGGTTTTGTAATCTAGGAATTGTAACAAGCGTGTATTTTGTTCTGAGCTCTTTACTTGTGATGATTAATTTTGTATTCTTGTCCTTTAATACTTGTTTTCCATACATTTACCAGACTGATGTTTTCTTGATTATGTTATAATAATAATAATAAATTTTATTTATATTGCACTTTATATTTAACAATCTACAAAATAAGAATAAATTAACATACAAGATAATTTATAAAAATAATTTAACAAAATGTCTTTCTAAAAAGATACGTTTTTAGGTTTCGTTTAAAAGCATCAATCGACTGTGAGGCTCTCAGGTAATTAGGGAGAGAATTCCACAGCCTTGGCGCCACCGAAGAAAAAGCCCTATCACCCATACTGCTAAGCTTAGTTCTGGGAGCTTGAAGAGTGTTAGTATGCACAGAACGGAGGGTGCATGAGGAAGTATGAGGTATAAGGAGTTCCTGTAAATACAGGGGAGCAGATCCATAGATGCATTGATGGGTAAGGAGGGAAACCTTGTACTCTATTCTAAGTGGTACAGGGAGCCAGTGAAGGGTTTTCAAGATAGGAGTGATGTGGCTATGCTTTCGCACCCTCATCAGGATCCTGGCAGCACTGTTCTGAATGTACTGGAGTCTCTGGATACTCTTGCCAGGAATCCCAATGAGGAGCGCATTACAGTAATCCAGCCTGGACGAGACAAAGTCATGGACAAGCCTCTCTGCATTTGCCAGGGTAAGTGTTGGACGAAGTTTAGCAATGTTCCTTAGATGGTAAAAAGATGACTTACAGAGATGTTTAATGTGGGTGTCAAAAGTGAGTTGAGAGTCCATTTTAACACCCAAATTGGTAACAAATGTAGAAAGAGGAATGTTTGACCAGAGAAAGTGATACTGGTGATGGTCGAAGAACGAAGATGGTGTGGTGTGCCAACTAAAATGGCTTCTGTTTTAGATCTGTTCAGCTGAAGGAAATTGAGCCTTATCCGTGCCTCTATTTCCTCCAAACAAATAGTCAGCGTAGATGTTGGCAGAGGAGCAGTAGAGGAGGCGGGGGTAGTCCTAAGATAAAGCTGAGTGTCATCGGCATAGCAATGGAAAGACAGACCATGTCTGCTAATGACACTTCCAAGGGGGAGCATGTAAATGATGAAAAGGATGGGGCCTAACACAGAGCCCTGTGTAACACAATAGGTAACATTATGGGTGTGAGATTTTGTGCTGCCAAGGGTGACATACTCAGTTCTACCGGTCAAATAAGATGTAAACCAATTTTGAACATTTCCTGAAAGTCCAATGGTGTATTGCAGACTGTGAAGAAGAAAATTAAGATCAAATGTTGACCTTCTTTGTAAGCTGCTTTGGATAAAGGCATCTGCTAAGCAAATAAACATAAATCTGTCTAAAAATTCATTAAATCACTAAATTTATCTTGATGAATGGAACATACAGCGCTAAGCTCAGCAGCGTAACCTCGGGAGGAGTGGTGGGAGTAGTGTGTTAAAAGTAATATGCGTTACGCAGCCCAATTATGTTTTAATGTAATAAATACAATACTTTTTTTTTTTTTTTTTTTTTAAGTTAAATACCTACATTATTACTATCCCAGCAGCAATGGGTGTAAGGCAAGAAGCAATCATACTGGTACGCCGCTCCTTTGCAAGTCTCAATCACACCACCAAGTACAAAAGAGTGTGCTGAATACAGTCTAGTAGAGAAACAAATTACTAAAGTGTCAGTTTACTTTTCATCCAGCTATTTGCTACAGATAGGCTGAAACAGTGGGATCAGGTGATGCAGGGGCCAGTGTTTATGCTGCATTATTCGAGGACTAGGTCAGGGATGTAAAACTGGGATGGATGTTATTTAGCTTACAGCATTAGAAGGGCTACACATTTACTAAGCACAAGAAAATTAAGATGTCTGGCTGTTTCTTGTCAGTTTAATGAGGGTTCATATATGAGTTTAGAATTTAAAAACAAAATGCTGGCTATCCAAATGTGCAGTTTTTCATAGAAAACAAGAAACCCTAACACACTGTTTGTAATGCCTTACATTTTATAATAAGTAACTACATCTCTCTATTATATAAAAAAAAATCCCACAACGAAACGAGACTTTTTGGAAGATTTTTTCAAGTCCCGCGAGTGGAGACCTTGGCCATGAGATTTTTTCAAGTCCCGCTCTCCTTTTAACCATTTTCAACCACGCACACAGTAATCTCACCTTTCATTCGTGTGAATGCTTTTGACACAGTTTCTACACTCTCAGCTCTTAGAAATTTTAATGTTTTCCTCACTTTAAGTTCCCAATTAAAGAAGACGTATTATGTCCAAATCTTATTGAAGAATTTCATCACAAAGGGTTACCAACAGAAGAAATGAGTACACAGGCAATCCTAGTATCGAGAAATGATGAAGTCAAACGAATTAACACCAAAAATGATGATCGGTTGCAAGGCAAATTGGTTAAATGCGTATCAATAGACTACGCTGAAACAGTTGGTGGTGATCGTGCAGAAGATGAAAACATCAACTTACAATATCCTGTAGAATATCTATAACCGTTTAGTTCGTGCGGTGGAAGACCGGACAGTGTTCTGTAGAAAGAAGGATGTATCCAAGAAAGGTAATGTAGTACATCTTCCACGGATAACATTAGACACCAAAGGAGATCTTGATATGCCATTCGTATTAAAATGTTAACAGTTTCCCCATTAGAATAGCTTTTGCAAAGACAATTAACAAATATCAGAGCCAAACATTCGAAAATGTTGTTTTATTTAATAAAGAGAAATTCAATCACGGGCAGGTATACATTGCGTTGTCACAATGAAAGTCCAAACACAGAATCAAAATTCAATGCGATATTGACGAAAATGTAATTCAAAAAATTTTATTTACTAGTTTTACAGTAAAAGTGTAAGTTTAAAAAGTATTTGCATGTTAATTTGAAAGCCAAACCGAGCTAAATTGTTTTACGCAATGAATACCTCTAACACAACATGAAACATAATTTACTTTCAAATTATTATGTTTTACTCTTTTTTAATATGGTTAATTACTTGCTGTAATGTAAAATACTGTAGTTCTATTATGCTTATGTAACAATTCCCATGAAAATAAAAATCTGCTTAAATTGTACAACTGCATCCCGAAACGCGAGCGACAGAACCGCAGAGGCGATAGCGTGTAGCACAGGCACGGGGGTTGCTGAGCAAAGCAAGCAGGGGGCGCATTTAAATATTTAAAAAAAAAAAATTAATCCCCCAGTACATAGTGCTTACTTGTTGATAATTCATAATCAAATTGATCATTATAATGGTGGACTTGACTCCTTTCAATTCCCTTTAACTTGAGGACTGGAGGTCCATGTGTTCCACTAGTAAATAAATAATATTAAATAATGATGTATAACTATAACTGTATTGGAATGACTAAGCTATCACACAGCTAATTCAATGTTATTTCTCCTCAATTTATATTTCACATAATTAACAGAGTGAAAGTACACAAATTGCACTGTTTTGTTAAATTCTTAGATTTTGGTTCATAGATACAGGGTTGTTCAAAATGAAAGAGCAGATTTCAAAAATTTATTATTTCAAACAAACTGTATAAGACAGAAACATATTACGAACATCACTGGATAGAGGAAATTTCAAAGTTTGGTCCTATGGTCCTTGAGGTTGCATGCAGTCAACATGAGCACCATGTATAGCGCAACAAACATCAAAACGGTAGACCATTTCTTGCCACACATGAGTCAACTGGTCCCCAGTTACTGAATTCACAGCTTCCTCAATTCAATTTTGCAAATCTTAAAGATTAGCGGGCATAGGTGGATCAAACACGCTTTCTTTAATGTACCCCCATAGATAAAAATTGCAGGGGGTTAGGTCTGGAGATCTGGGAGGCCATAGACGATGAGCAAGATCTTGTTGTCCACCTCTTCCAATCCATTATCCTGGAATGGTGTCGTTCAGGTAACTCTGGACCTCCAAGTGGAAATGAGGTGGGGCACCATCTTGCATGAAAATGAAGTCAGTCGGTGGCATTCACTGGTACTTTTAGGCGGCTTTTAAACTTTGAACTTTCCTCTATCCGGGGATATGTGGAATGTGTTTCTGTCTTATATAGTTTGTTTGAAATACATTTTTGAAATCTGCTCTTTCATTTATGAATAGCCCTGTATTTCAAAAAATATTCTAATCTTGAGTAATAAAAAATGCAGCACTGATAAGTAATAACAGTTCATTCAAAGCCACTATGTATCAAGTAAAATAAATTCACATTAAATGTTATGTTTTCAATTATAGATAAAAAGTGTATTTACTAAATGTTAATTTCCTCAGTCTGTGGTTTAGAACATAGATTGTTAATTCGCATGACTGCAACCTGATGAAATATTTTCATATGTAAATATAAATAATTTCTGAAAACAACACATTACTCAAATGGAGAATAAAAGATTCAAATTATAATATAAGGGTTAGTTTTGTTAACTAAAATAAATTTATGTCTGGTAAAATAAAATAAATACAATATAAGATAATTGTGTCTAGTTCTTGTTTTGACTACATTTAGCTTACGGATTACTATAACTAGGATTTAAAAATTACAAAACAAATTCAGCAATTTGCTGAGGTGTTTCTGAAAAACTCTCCGCTTCTGCATTCATGTCAGGGTTTATTAACGGTCACCTTTAAATCAAAGCTGTAGGACAACTGCTATCCATAATACATGATTATTTTGTTGTGTTAATGTGCTAAAATATTTCAAAACAAATGAATTAATTCTGATTATGCATTTTACACATTATTTTTAAGGACTGAAAATATCTAGTATTGCATACTGCACATCGGTGGGCCTGCCACAGTCTTTATTTTTAGAGTTGGTAAAGAGCACAATAGAACAAAATAGAGTGTGGGGCTGATGGTCCTGTTTCAACAGAGACACAGGGTTAAAACAAAATGAACATCCCAATGCCTGTAATATTACTTTGAACTGCTTTTGTTGTAGTTATTGTTATATATTTTTAATAGTAAGTCTTTAAACTACAGAAATGCTGATGGTACAAATGCTTGATAGGGTGTTGCAGGTCTTAAAATGTCTAACTTATTCATTCAAAATTAATGACTGCAACTGGCATTGCAATGCTTCTCTTAAGAGTCTATAATAATGCTTAACATGAATAGCTAAGGCTCTACTGTACTTTTTCTCCTTAAGTTTGTTTTTTAATGTACTTTAATGAATCATTAATGTCAGTGTCCATAGCAAATCAGGTGTGTTTTCAAACTTCTATGCATACAAAATGTTCACACCGCACATATCTAAGAAGACGGATTCTGCATTCTATTCTTTCAGCTTGGAATTAAAACACTTACAGGATCCACATATATTTTCCATATTTTGTTTTCCAAGAACAGAAGTTTACAAATTGTTTTGATGTTAGCATAACATGTAAACATAATAGCATATACAAAACAAGGTGCCTTTTTTGTCATACATAAGAAATAAATTGGGCCCGTTTTATTTTTTTTAAAGAAAACCATGCATTATATTAAAAAAGTAGAAAGATGTCATTAAATCAAGTCAGTCAAATACTGTAACTTTTTTTTCTAACGGCAATATGACCCACTGTGCAGATTGTTCAAATGGCTATTTATTTATTTATTTCAGCTGTCATAGGATGTTGTGGAGGCACTTTAATAATGGCCTGGCTGACCTTAGTTGGTTACTATTATCACTCATTTAAAAGCAGCACTGAAGCTTGCTACTGACGGTGGCTGATGGAAAAGAAGCTAGTGTTGAAGAGGCAGTGTGAGAGGAAGTGGGCATAGGCAACACGAAAAGTTCTGGGCAAGGGATCCTGCTAATACTGTATTTCAGAAGGCAGCATTCAGCTGTTAGGCCAAATGTAAATTAAATTAAATATATGTAAGGACATTACTAAAGGAGAGAAGAAGTATGGATTTTAGTATTAATTGTTATTTGTAGTTTTTAAAAACAGGCTTCTGGCACACATAATTAACTGTGCAACTATGGCCATGTCAGTTACTGTAGGCCACAGAAAACCGGGAATTCTCTCATGGGAAACATAATAAAATAAAATATATTTAATCTGTTTCTGTGTGGTGTCCTTTTCTAATTTAGATTCGCATCCATGACGCGGACTCAAATACACTGAAATTAATTGCATATCGTTTACAAATTTAATTCACTTTATTGTAATCCTTCTGTAACAATATAATGGTGCACGGAATGGCCAAACTATTCCAACTACCATAGCTAATTTAGCGAAATCCTCTTGGAGCTGGGTGGTAAACTGGCGCCAGCTTTACAAAGGAAGACTTTGAGGAATTGTGCTCTATCTGCTCCTTTGCAGATTCTGTCCACCCTCAGGTTTTTAGCCACAGGAGCTTTTCAACGTGAAACTTATTAATTTTTAATCTTTTTTGGCCGGACAGCTCCTCCTGTGTCATTACATACTGTCACAAATCGACTCCAGACAAATACAAAGGTTTGTGGCAGCCACCTGTATATTATGTCCTGGCTGCAAAAAGGTTGAAATAGAGCAGAACTGATTATGTGGAGGTAAGATGGCAGTTTTAAAGGCTGGTGGAGGAAACTATGTCATTTATACTGGAACCAGAAATTACGTCATCAGAGGTACATAGACTGGAAGTGACATCATCAAAAGCCCCGGAATCATCAGTGACATTATCTGATGCACCAGAAGCAGACGGGACGTTATCAGAGGCACCGAAAATGGAAGTGACGTTATCAGAGGCACCGGAATCTGGCGGGATTTCCCGGGAATGATCTGCAAGGAACTGAGAGAGGCAGTCAGCACACTCCACTACCCTCTGGTCTGATGTAGCATTACAATTACTCAAGCCTTTCAGCTGCTTCCTATTCGCACGTGTGTGACAATAGATAAGAAATTAAATAAAATAATAAATTGATATAAAAGCCAGACTTTCTAGAAGCCAGTCATCACCACCTATAAATACGCGCTCTCTTCTAATTCTTCCATTTACGATGTCTTCTAACAAATCTAAAACAGCCATGGTAGTTGGAATAGTTTGGCTATTCCATGCACCATTATATTGTTACCAAATGATTACAGTCAAGTGAATTAAATTTGTAAGCAATATACAATTAATTTCAGCGTATTTGATAAACCCTGCGTCATTAATGTGAATCTAAAAAAGAAAGGTAAACCACACAAACAGCAGCACTGCTTTGACGCTGGGTGCCGACCCCTTTGCAAAACAGAGCAGAAACTTGTGTACGCACAGTGTGTGGCTGCTATGAAAATGTGCGGGACTTTACACCAAGTTTAGTTTTTATACATCTCGAAGGGTGCATGGAACATTTTTATGCATTTACACTGTTTATGCACGAGGCCCATAGTGCTAAGGTACAAGTCAGATTTCTCTATACGTTTGATTTTTGTATTTGTGTAGGGTTATTCTAGATATAAAGTTTACTTCACCTAGAGGTGTCATATATAAATGTGAGGTTAGAATATATATGAATTTATTTTTCAAACCTTTTAGCTATTAATGATGAAAGGAAAAACAAAAAAATAACGTAAAAATAAAAAAAGATTAATTTTCTAAAAATCAATGCCACTATAGCAATTCCCAGAGATCTTAAAAGTGATTTTCAAAATAGGAGTCGTTTAATTTTGCATATATCATGAATGACCGGTTACACTTCAGATATGCCACATCTCCAAATAAACACAAATGCAAATAAAGTTTCATCTGCTATTATGTAGTTTTTCAGATAAAAACAAAGCAATCAATATCATCCATCCATCTTCCAAACCCACATGTCCAGACCAGGGTCGCAGAGAAGCTGGCACCTATTCCAGCAAGCATTAGGTACAAGGCAGAAACGATCTCTAACTGGGCACCAGCCCATCACAAGGTGAGCACTCACATAATTTAGCATTGTCAGTTGACCTACAAAATGTAATTTATGTTTTAGAGGATTTCAAGGAGAGGTGCTCTCTATAAATCATAACACAAGCAATTCAAACATCATAAAAATCATCAGGTTATAATTAAGAGTATCTGTATTTTTGAGTAGTAAGCTTGTATCATCATTATACAGGTATATGCAAATATATATACTAAAAATCTTTGCAACCATCTATACAGTGGCACTTATGAATCTGCCATGTTAGTGACAGATGTTTATTCCAATTACCTGATTCTCATTAAACAGCCTAATTGCTGAGGGTACAAATTATATTTTATATCTGGATTTTTTTATTCATCACGTAAGTATCTGTTTATTGCTACAGTGCATGTCTGATTTCCTTCCTTGGTTATCTTAACATGAAAGCTTCTGTCACCACTGTGGACAGCTAATGGCTTCTTTATTGCAGCCTCAAGACTGAAGAAACAGACTGATGTGTGATAGAGCCGAGTTTTGTTTTTTTTTTTTTTTTTTATGAACCTGAATGTAATAATTGAAATATTAGTTAAGCAGGTAAAATGGGAATAGCTATAGCTATGAAAGAAGAAGAATATGGCTTATTAAATAATATTTTACTGGTCTTAAATTTATTGTGCATAATTGCTCATATCTGTTGTTGAAAACATAACTATTTTCTTTTCAGTAAAAGCTCTTGTATGGGTTTTCGGTGTCAGCCTACAATGTTAAGTAAGTACTTGGTATCAATATCCATGTCAAAAAATAGTGTTGCTGCCTTCCTTCATGTCAAGAAAGCATAAATGTTTTGTGAGAAACAATCACCATGCAATTTGAAACCATGACTCCTCACCTAAATCTCAATGTGTTGTTACAAAGAAACAATATATCATCAACATGCAATTTGTCAGGAAAGCTATAAATCAAATTTGCACAACTGCACTTAATCAAGAATTATTAACAAAGTAACCTCTGACAGACCCAGGTAAAACAGGTTGTGGAACCCTTCCTCACTGGCCCTCCTAATTTTGCAAGTTCCACTAAAGTGTGATATGAGAACATACCTGTATACATACAGTAAATGATCTTGCACTTGCTCCTTTTACTCAGGCAAGGAAGGAACTGGTATTGGGGCGCTAAGAATAAAAGTGTCAGAATGTTCTCAGATTCAGGACACAATATGGTAAGTACAATAAGCAACATTCATCGTACATAATAGTTGTCAATGTCAGTCAACACTTGTTGCTTTAACCATTATAAGCACCGATTGTTTTGCTAGCAGCTGAGATGGTTTTTTGAATCAGACGGGTTGGCAGTACACAGAGTGGTATGTTATTCATCATTTTACCTTATAAAACCAAAGTATTTGTGCTATTACAGTTCTCTCTCTTTGCTCTTTGACTATATGAATGGTCATGCTACAGATACACATTTCTAGTATATTTTACCATCCAGCCATTTAGTGTATATTCCACAGACATGATGCATAACATTTAAACACACATACTGTAAACATTCTGCCAGTTATTTTTCACATTGATGGATTCCTGGTAATTTGTCCTCTTCTTTTTAATGCTGGGCAATTTGTTCAGTCCAATGAACAGTCATGATTTCTTAACTTTCAATAATCCTTCTATTTTATCCTCATCATTAAAGGAGCATAAGAAAAATGCAGAAATAAAATATTGATACATAAAAAACAAGACAGATGTACAGAAACATCAAAATTTCCAATGGATAGGATAAAAACAGAGAAAAATATGGCAAGCAACACAGTGACTTAGTTAAGGTAAAGCGAAAGGCATTCTTCATAATACACTGGAGATCACATTCAGCCTTCAGATGAATGAGGAAAACAAAGGCTAGATTATGAAATACAGAGAGCTTATGAGAGAAAGAGAGAGACAGAGTACATAGAGTAACACAGTTTCCATTCTGGAGCCGGTCCCAAGCCCAAAATAAATGGAGAGGATTCCAGCCGTAAAAATCACGCCAAATGTTCTAAGTAGTGAGATCATAGAACAAGCACCTTGGGCCATGCTCTTTACTGATGATACAGATCCAACTTCTTCCAAAACAGAGGAGCTATGGAGGATAGGGGATATAAGATTAGTAGAAAGAAGACAGGTTATATGCGGTTTAAAGGAGATGTTTGGGAAGGAGGCATTCATTTGCTGTCAGAGCGATTAAAAACTGTAAATTAATTTAAATACCTTGGTTTCTATGTGACAGCAGATGGTGGATTAGATAATGTGGTATAAAACAGCATACAGGCAGGTTGAGACAACTGGAAACAGATTCTGTAAGATGGTAGTATGACAAGCAATTATCTGTGGAACTGAAACAAGGCCATTGAAGAGGACCCAAGAGAAAAAGCTAGAGATGAAGATATTAAGGTAAAAGTGTGGAGCAGCAAAAATGGATAAGATTAAAAATAAGGAAAACTGCAGAAGTTATGGAAATCTCGAAGAAGAACCAAGAGAGAAGGCTGCAATGGTATGGCAATGTTATCAGTAGAAATGACAGCTATAGGCAAGAGGTTGAGGGAAGGAGAAAACAGAGCAGACCAGAGCTGAATAAATTGTATAAGTAAAGATCTCAGGAAGGAAGGATTAAATGGAAAAAAGTATGACGATCACAGAGTGTGGAGAAGTCCATTCAAACATAATGATCCCATATAAAAATTGGAAAAGCTAAGAAAGAAGAAGAAAGAGTGTGATGTTAGCAAGGCACAAGATTGGCAAAATATAAATAATTTGCTCAAGGACTCAAAAGACAAAGAGAACAACATGATCTGAGACATCTTGATTTCACCGAGAAAGAAGCTACAGATAAAAGTATTAAAACGCTAAATTAAGAAGTATTGTACTGTAAGAAGTGAAAAAGAACTCAGTAAAACTGAACCTTGTAAACAAAAAAATACTGTATTCATATTTTCAATTTCGCATTGCTTGGTGATAATGGAAAATGAATGCATTAAGAACAGATAAGAGGAGTAGGACAGCCAGAAAAAACAGTGAATAAGAGTGTGATTCGTGCTGCTTAAAATTTTTAACTGTATTTGTCCATATTTCAGACTTCATAGACAGTGACCAGCTTTGAAACAAACAAATGTCCACTGAGCTGTGAGGTTTTCAGCCCAAAGCACTAGGCTTCAATGCCACAATGAATATACAATTTCCATTTAAAAAATTATAAGGTATTCCTTACAGCTTTTTTGTGTAGTATGCAATATAATCTTCTTATATAATACGCTACCGTGGCTGTCCAGGATTTTAAATCACCTGTAGCTCGCAAACCATTTGACCTATTGACCTAAAATTTGGTACACAAAGACTACATGGCCTCTACTGTCTGCTTTCGGGGCGATGATTTTTATTACTCTATTTATTTTCATTTTATTATAGAATCAACTCTTGGCAGCGGGCTGCAGGGCGGCCATGTTTTCATCCCTACCACATTCGCTGTCACTTCCTCTATCTCTTCATATCTTAAATCATTCTCGAGGCAGATTGAAGACTTAAGTGCCAGATTAATTGAATAATTAAAGAAAACGTACTAAGTTAATTGCAACACAAAAAAAACTTAATCAGTTTTAATGTGAAAAGATGCCGACGGAACAAGAGAAGAAGCGGGGCGTTAGAGTGGAGAAAGCGAGCTGCTCACGAAGCAGCAAGTGCATCAACCTCTGAGCAAACGAATGCTAAACGTACAGAAAAGAAGTATGAAAACTGTAAGTCAAGTGTATTCACTGCACATTATCATGCTGTCTGCCGTTACTGGTTTCTTGATAAATCTGTGGTCAGCTTTTTGACTTGTTTCCTACAGTAGACAGTGCCCTCGCAGTAACCTGGAATTCAACAATAATGATGGATCCAAGTAACTCAGAAATTTTTCAGAGCATCACAAGCAGGTTACTATATTGTGTAAATGTTCTGAAAGTATGTTGTATTCTATTAGAGCCTTTATAGTAGAATATCAAAAGTTGTTTTCAGTTCATACAATTTATCTATCTTAAAATGTATCTTCAATATAAATTTACTAGCCAACGCCCGCCGTAGCATATGGCGGTGTAAGAATAGGAATGGAAAACGGTGAGAAAGGAATTCAGAAATCAAGAAGAAATAAATACTTCTTGAAAGACGCAGTTGTGAATAGGTGTTTTGGTGGAGACGACAGATAATGAGTCAAAAGATCTAACCCTAGAAAAAGCCACGTACAACTGACCGTGGCTGAAGACTGGTTGTTGTAGATTAACACAAATCTTTGCAAACGGTTTTCCTTGAAACTTGTTGATAGTCATGGAGAAGGTGAGTCTGAGTGGGAATTGTGTGTGTTTAAATTTAAAAGGGAGATTGGTGTCGGAAGGAAGGAGAGAGATTCTGGGAATGAAGATTGTTTCATAATTTTGGATAGCGATCAGTTTGCACTCAATAATATTTGTATGTATTCGGGTAACGATGAGTCTTGCTCCGTTGCAAAGACCTTTTGATGGCATAATATTTCAGAGGAGCATAACTACAGCTCCCAGCTTCAGATGAAGGATATGGGGAGGCATGCCAGTTGGTGTGAGGGTGTGTAAAAAAACTCCTGTGGTTACGTTAGTTGATCATTAGGATCGTCGCTGACTATTGTATCTGCACTCTTGAAAGTCACTTTTTCACCCTGTATAAGATCAAGAACTTTGTTGTTAATATGTAGAGAATCGTCGTTTGTGACGTTCAGTATTGGTCTTGTAGCAAGTTCTTGGGGAGTCACAGTTGAGAAATTAATATCACTGTAAAGCTGAGCATCTGGGTCTTATTGTGGTAAACACTGAGAAGGTAGTTCTGCCGTGTCTCTAGTTTTACCTTCCCGAACTTGAAGAAGCCATTGAACAAATTGAGTTTCACTTTCGAGAGCTCTCACATTTTTTGTGAGTTTTAGGACTTTCATTTCGTTCCACAGCCTGTGTTTGTTGATGGAAGAGGTAACGGTGAGGGCTCGAGAACTGCGGAAGAGAACAGGCAGTACTTGGCAGAAATTAGGGATACTGTCGTTCATTTTATTACAAAGGCTTAGGAAACAACTGTTGCAGTATAACGAAAATAGGAAGGAGCGAAACGAATAGCAAGGAGTGAAACCAATGCCAATGGTCGACAGAGTACCTTCCTGTAGCAGGCTACGGAAAAGACTCCCAGGCGCACACATAGCTGAAGTGAAAGGTCACGCAGTCAGGCTAGATATAGGGCAGTGATGTGACACCAATGGGGTCATGAGAGAGGAGCGGGGAACGTGGTAGTCCGAAGAAGGGATACAAATCGAGAAAAGCAGCATGGGGGTGTATGGGAGGCCTCAGGCAGTGTGGAGAAGGTTTTGGAAGAGCAGGAATAGGAATCGAGAAATGCTGTGTCGGCTGCGTGTGGGCGGGACCAGTTTTGAAGAGGAGCCGCAGGCAGCGTGAGGAAGGGTTTTGAAGAAGACGAATAGGAATCGAGAAATGCCATGTCGGCTGCATGTGGGCGGGACCGGTTTTGAAGAGGAGCCGCAGGCAGCGTGGGGAAGGGTTTGGAAAAGGACGAATAGCAATCGAGAAATGCTGTGTCGGCTGCGTGTGGGCGGGACCGCTTTTGAAGAGGGAGCATGACGAACAAGAAGAGAAATTTATATATATATATATATATATATAAAAGAGATTACAATTTATCTTCTCTGTACATCAGAAATGGTGGTGTATAATACTAGAGCACCTCAGGGAACAGTCCTGTCTCCTTTCCTGTTTACCCTCTACACAATAGACTTCCAGCACAATAGCAATGTTTGCCATCTATAGACATTTTCAGATGACTCCTCCATTATGGGCTGCATTAGTAATTGGAGTACAAGATGGCTGTGTAGGATTTTGTCTTGTGGTTCAGAGAGAACCATCTGCAACTCAACATCAGCATGACAAAAGAGCCGATGATGGACATGCCAAAGAGCCTCCGAGACCAGTCACCGTCTAGAGGCAGGACATGGAAGTGGTGCAGAATCTACAAGTACCTGGGGGTTCATATAAACAGTAAACCGGACTGGTCTGACAACACAGTGGTATTGTACAAGAAAGGCCAGAGCAGACTGTATATCCTAAAGAAATGTATTTTGCAAGTTGCTGGAAATGTTGTATTAGTCAGTAGTAGCCAGTGTATCATTCTATGCTACAGTCTCCCTGGAAAGCAACACAAGCTCAAAAGATGCACAATACCTTAACAAACTTGCCAGGAACACCTACTCAGTCACAGGGAAACATCCCTGGATACACTGGAAGATGTTGTGATAAAGAGGATAGTGGCAAAACTGTATTCTACCATGAAAAATCCTCTCCCCACCAACAGGCACGGTCTTGGAGCACTTTTATCCACAGGCTCATTCCACCACAGTGTGCTAAGAAGCACCTCTGGGGATCTTTTTTGCCTGCTTCTATCAGGCAATTCAATGCTTCCTCCCAATGCCCCAAACTAATTGCTGATACTCTTTATGCGACTTTAAGTTCACTTTGCAACTGCTACACAATTTACCTTACCAGTAACGACACACTGCACGAAAACACTTGACTTATAGTTTTCCTACTCTTTCTCTGTACGTTTAGCATTCGTTTTCTCAGAGGTTGATGTGCTTGTTGCTTCCTGAGCAGCTCTTCTTTTCTCCACCCTAGTGGCCCGCTTCTTCTCTTATTTCATCGACATCTTTTCACGCTAATACTGATTAAGTCAGTGTTTGTGTTGCAATTGCTTAGTTCAATTTCTTTAATTTTTCACTTAAGCTGGCACTTAAGTCTTCAATCTGCCTCAAGAATGACTTAAGATATGAAGAGGTAAGGGAAGTGACAGCGAAGGTGGTAGGGATGAGAACAGCACCTGTACGCATGCGCCACATGACCGCCCCGCTGGCCACTGCCGAGAGTTCAATCTACAATAAAATTAAATAAAAATAAAAAGAGGAATAACCCTGGAGGTCCATCATAACCCCGAAAGTGGACAGCAGACGTCACGTAGTATATGTGTACCAAATTTCAGGTCAATACGTCAAACGGTTTGCAAGCTACAGGTGATTTAAAATCCTGGACAGACAAACTAACAGCCACGGTAGTGTATTATATATAGAGATTTACTGGTTGATTGGTTTTATTATTTGCCCTAAGAGTCTGTATCTTTGTTTTTTATGTTTCTGCATCTGTATGATTCTAAATTTCCTCTTGGAAATAATAAAGTGTATCTATCTAATCTAATCTAAAAATAAATACATAGATATGCCCGACTTGCCACTTACCAGTGGCTCTTTGTGTTAATGTAAGCTTTACTGAACTTCAAATGCATAGCAACACAGGATACTGTACATAATTTTGCCACTTCATTCAGCATTACTAACTACACAGTATTTTCTTACAATTTATGTGAAAGCAGATAAATATAAAATAAATGTTAAATAATACTTGGGACTTCGACTGTTTTCTTGCATATTCTCCCTATATACACATAGATATCTTGATTTTCTTCGTTTGTTCCAACAAACCAAAGATGTGGTTTTTAGGTTACTGGAAATTTAAATACGGACCGGTCTAAGAGAATGTAGGTACATGTATCTGTGCTCTGTGATGGATTGGTGTTCCATCCAGGATTTCATCCAGCTTTGCACTCGGTATTCCCAGGATATATCCAGCTGCTCATGAACCTAATATGATTATGCAGACTGAGAACGTTGGCAGATTAATTGATTTATTTAAAACCAATTGTAAAATAATTGTTGAGTTATTTGAAAATATTTAAGAGTTAATTGTTTATGTACCTAAAATCTGGAATAGCTTTCCAATAGGAATTCGCCAGGCTAATACAATGGGGCACTTTAAAACACTGCTGAAAACACATTATTTTAACATGGCTTTCTCATTGCTTCATTTTAGTTTAATCCTGATGTTCTGCATATTCAATTAATTATTATTATTCATGGTGGCTCCAAAATCCATACTAACCCCTACTCTTTCTGCTGTTCTTTTTCCAGTTTTCTGCACCACCAACACCTAATCAAAGCACCGTGATGTCCTTACATTGATGAATTAAAGGCCAGAAGTCTATGTGACCGTCATCATCAAGTCCTTCCATGAGAACCCTGAATACATTGAGGACTGACTGATGTCATGTATGTTAGGTACAATGCCTAGAGGGGGCTGGGTGGTCTCATGGCCTTGGAACCCCTGCAGATTTTATTTTTTCTCCAGCTGTTTTTTTTTGTTTTTTCGGTCCTCCCTGGCCATCAGACCTTACTTTTATTCTGTTAATCAGTGTTCTCTTATTTTAATTCTTATTTTGTTGTTTTTTCTATTTCTTCATCATGTAAAGCACTTTGAGCTACATTATTTGTATGAAAATGTGCTATATAAATAAACGTTGTTGTTGTTATTACCGATAGTGCTAATACATTAGAGGTATGCACTCCTCCAGGATCCAATGCAACTGCTTGTGACGCGGGACTGATTTTCAGTATTGCAGGCAGGAGCTGGCAGTCGACACTTGTATGTGGGCAGGAGCTAGAGTCTGGGAAATTAAATTTAAAACAGAATGTACATTAATTCATTCTATCTATCCATATAATTAATTTGTATAAGCAGTAATGACGCATAGATTGCATTCACTGTCTTGCGCGCAGCGTTCGAGATTGTAGGGCCCAGGGACAGCCTTACATCCACAGTGTTGGTAAAAAAGACACAAAAAAGAGAGTACAAGACTCCAAAACTCAGTAAAGAAAAATCTGACACTTGGCAGATGGTGATGGCAACCAAGTGCCATTAGCTTACTGCGATAAATGTGCTAAAGTACAGTGGGCAGAAGTCAGGCGTCTCAGGATTAAAGCAAAGGGTCAAACTAAACTGACACTCTCGCCAAACCTGTCAAAATTAACAACTAATGCAAAAAGCGAAGCACGGGAGAAATGTGCAGATTTTGTTTACAAGGACATTGGGCTTTATTCATCTTGAGCAGTACCTTGACAAAGCAGCCAAAATTGGAAAATCTGAAGTTTAAAGAGAGTCTGCCCCATTCGACGACTGTATTGTGGCACATGGCAGAAAAAGCCAACTACTGAAAAAGGATATTGTACATGACACTCTACATACCGTAAATAGCGGTCACAACTGATATTTGGAACGAAAACTTTGAGAAAACCTCTTTCATATCTGCTACCATCCATTATATCAATGAGAGCTACAATCTTGTGTCGAAGGTGCTTTTTGTGACATTGTTTGAAGCAAGCAACAATTAAAACGGGAGAAAGCATTCACGCTTTCTGCTTGAAAACTTTAAGGTTTCAGAATTGACTGCTACAGTAGCAAACATGATCTCTGCTTTGCATGGCTACACCAGATTAAACAGTAGTGGCCACATTCTTAACACGAGCAAGCTTACCAGGTCACTCAGGCAGTCTGTGGAGACAAGATACAGTGCTGAATTCAGTGCTGCAGCAATTTGACGATTGACCACATCAACAAAAAGATACTCACAATTGTGGTCTCTTTTCTCAAACCGTTCAATGATGCGACAACTGATTTAGAATCAGATATCATGACTTCTTGAAAGAACTTGTAAACAAACTGTTCAGCACCAACTCTAATCCACATGCATGCTCTACAAAGGAGCAACATTTCTCAGCCCAAAACTTCTGTTTCTATATCTTTTACTTAAGAGGATTACAAAGGTGCAGGAACAAGATCCATCCATCCATTATCCAACCCGCTATATCCTAACACAGGGTCACGGGAGTCTGCTGGAGCCAATCCCAGCCAACACAGTGCACAAGACAGGAAACAAACCCCAGGCAGTGTGCCAGCCCACTGCAGGCAGGAACAAGATGAGATTTGTATTTTGTAATGTCTTGACTGTTATTTGATTTTGGCCAAAATCTCTTTTTTTGAGAGGGCAGAGCGTCAGCCTGTTTTTGAATTTCAGGGAAAAACCTAAATTTTAGTTTTTAAGGTCTACCTTTACCTATCAGCTTATCTTGTACTTCAGGCCAGTTTTAAATTTTGTGGGCCCAGATTTCATAACAGTATTATGTCTTTGTGTGTACTCCAGTTTTCTCTTTGTGATGTGGAGAGGAAACTAGAATACACACATGAAAAAACAAAAATGAGATATGGACAGAACATACTAACCGCTGCCTTATGGACATAAAGGACTCTAGCATTTGCATCAAATAGAAGAACTGATTTGTTGGTACATTAAATCAGAACTTCAAATGCCTGCAACCCAAAGGACCTGGTGCAATTCTTCTTAAAAAGCCTAATTTCAGCTTAAAATGATAAGTGTTCATTTATCCATGGCATTTTTTTTAAATGTATCTGTCATCTTGATAAATTGTTGTTGATTTAAATGTAACCAGCCACCAGTGAAGATGAACATCAATGTCACAGTAATGCTGCCAAGCACTGTTACACATCTCTAAGCTTATCAGTAATTAGGAAGCACTTCAGAATCTGAACACATGGCACACCACATACAGTACACATTACTGCAATTTTTTATTACTTCACCAAATTCAACAGCATTTTCCTGATGTTTATTTACATTAAATTATATATATATATATATATATATATATATACAGTGGTGTGAAAAACTATTTGCCCCCTTCCTGATTTCTTATTCTTTTGCATGTTTGTCACACAAAATGTTTCTGATCATCAAACACATTTAACCATTAGTCAAATATAACACAAGTAAACACAAAATGCAGTTTGTAAATGGTGGTTTTTATTATTTAGGGAGAAAAAAAAAATCCAAACCTACATGGCCCTGTGTGAAAAAGTAATTGCCCCCTGAACCTAATAACTGGTTGGGCCACCCTTAGCAGCAATAACTGCAATCAAGCGTTTGCGATAACTTGCAATGAGTCTTTTACAGCGCTCTGGAGGAATTTTGGCCCACTCATCTTTGCAAAATTGTTGTAATTCAGCTTTATTTGAGGGTTTTCTAGCATGAACCGCCTTTTTAAGGTCATGCCATAGCATCTCAATTGGATTCAGGTCAGGACTTTGACTAGGCCACTCCAAAGTCTTCATTTTGTTTTTCTTCAGCCATTCAGAGGTGGATTTGCTGGTGTGTTTTGGGTCATTGTCCTGTTGCAGCACCCAAGATCGCTTCAGCTTGAGTTGACGAACAGATGGCCGGACATTCTCCTTCAGGATTTTTTGGTAGACAGTAGAATTCATGGTTCCATCTATCACAGCAAGCCTTCCAGGTCCTGAAGCAGCAAAACAACCCCAGACCATCACCCTACCACCACCATATTTTACTGTTGGTATGATGTTCTTTTTCTGAAATGCTGTGTTCCTTTTACGCCAGATGTAACGGGACATTTGCCTTCTAAAAAGTTCAACTTTTGACTCATCAGTCCACAAGGTATTTTCCCAAAAGTCTTGGCAATCATTGAGATGTTTCTTAGCAAAATTGAGATGAGCCCTAATGTTCTTTTTGCTTAACAGTGGTTTGCGTCTTGGAAATCTGCCATGCAGGCCGTTTTTGCCCAGTCTCTTTCTTATGGTGGAGTCGTGAACACTGACCTTAATTGAGGCAAGTGAGGCCTGCAGTTCTTTAGACGTTGTCCTGGGGTCTTTTGTGACCTCTCGGATGAGTCGTCTCTGCGCTCTTGGGGTAATTTTGGTCGGCCGGCCACTCCTGGGAAGGTTCACCACTGTTCCATGTTTTTGCCATTTGTGGATAATGGCTCTCACTGTGGTTCGCTGGAGTCCCAAAGCTTTAGAAATGGCTTTATAACCTTTACCAGACTGATAGATCTCAATTACTTTTGTTCTCATTTGTTCCTGAATTTCTTTGGATCTTGGCATGATGTCTAGCTTTTGAGGTGCTTTTGGTCTACTTCTCTGTGTCAGGCAGCTCCTATTTAAGTGACTTCTTGATTGAAACAGGTGTGGCAGTAATCAGGCCTGGGGGTGGCTACGGAAATTGAACTCAGGTGTGATACACCACAGTTAGGTTATTTTTTAACAAGGGGGCAATTACTTTTTCACACAGGGCCATGTAGGTTTGGATTTTTTTTCTCCCTGAATAATAAACACCATCATTTAAAAACTGCATTTTGTGTTTACTTGTGTTATATTTGACTAATGGTTAAATGTGTTTGATGATCAGAAACATTTTGTGTGACAAACATGCAAAAGAATAAGAAATCAGGAAGGGGGCAAATAGTTTTTCACACCACTGTATATATATATATATATATATATATATATATAAATTCCATAACAGTGACTTTATAAAATGCAAAGTTCAATGCATTTTACTAATACTGCTTTAACTACAACTGAAAAAATTGCTTGACAGTTCCAGTTAACATGATAAACAATAAAAAGTTTAGGGGCATAAAATGCAAAATTAAGGTTTGCAAAACTAATTTACAATATATGTCAATGAAAATCTTTAGAGGTAGAGGTATTAAGTGGAATGCCAGTCATCTTTGAAATTCATTCTGATGGCGTAAAAATAAAACAGAATGCAATAAAATTTTAAAGGATAGGCTCCAGACTCGGTTTGACCCTGCCCTGGATAAGCAGGTTAGAAAATGGATAGTTTGACAACTACACTTAAGAAGTAAAAAAGTTTAAACCGACTAACTGACTACAAGATAGCTTGAGCATTAGGCTGTCCTTGATGACAAAGGAAACTCAACACAATTGTTTTAATGAAACAGAATGTGATGTTTTAGGGAAGTGGGATGGCTTATTGCAGAGAGCATTCAGCTGTAAAGCATAAGGCTGCTGGTTCAGTCCCATTCCCAATTGCCTACGAGACTCATTTAAACAACCACTGCATCAAAAGCATATCAACAAATCCCACTATTTCTCTTCATTTGTAAAGCTCCTTAAAATTGCATTTAATATATAAAGATGCTACATAAAATGTGTTTGGTAGAACACCAGAGTTCAAATCTCAGCTTGGGTAATGCATGGTTTGTCTGTAGGGATTTAGGTTTCTCACATCCTAAAGATGTATGGATTTCATTAATTGGGAACTTAAAATTGAACCTGTGTGACCAATTCAGTGTTCGATCCTGTTACATTCTGCTGGCATAGGCACTAGCTTCCTGGAACATTATACTAAATTGAGCAGATAAAAAATGATAATACATTGATTACTGTTTGTTATTTGACTTGCCAAACTAATGACCACGGCATGTGGAAAACAACACTCTAACAGAAATGTCTCCGCAGTCGGACAGCCTCTCTTTGCACCTGATAAGAGACACTAATATTCAAAAGTGTTGAAGAAATTTTTTGAGAAATCAAAATGACAGTTACCTGACTTGTAAATATTGTAAATAAATATTGTAAAAAAAAAAAAAAAACAAACTTGTAAATATGATATTTGTAACAGCACAATATTTCTTTCTACATATATTGCATCCATTTGTGAGTAGGGGAACCCCATGTTTGAACACAAGGAAATATTACAGACATATGAATTGAACCATAGCAAACAAGCAAATGATACCTTATAGATATTGGAAAATTTACCTTCATCCATCCAATCATCCATTTTTTGAATGTGTGTTTCAATTACAAAGAAATTTAGCCTAGTGTTTCTGTTGGAAATATAAGGTCACCCCTGACCTTGGAAATAAGTTTAGGACAGGACCAGAAAGACATCTTGCTGGGGTACACAGCTGCCTCTTAACCAGTTGAATGACTTGACTCAAGTGTTTGAGTCAGACTTGAGTCTTAATTTTAGTGACTTGCTCAACAATATTTTAAAAAGGCTGGACTTACACTTACTTATCAATTACCTGCCCCTTAACTTGGACTTAGGGATGCGTGATATGGAAAAAAAAAAATCTTATCACGATCATTTTTTTCATATCAGTTGACATTGATACATATCACACTATTAATCAAATCACTATTTCTGTCAAGCTTAAAGGTTCCTTTTTACTCTTATGTGAGCTGTGGAGATATCATAAGGTTAATTTTGTTTTAAATATCATTTATTTTCTGTCAGAAGTTGAACATGAAAAATTTACTTATACAACTGTATTTCAAATAAATACAATAGGTATATGTCTAATAAACTAAAATCGTACTTCTGACCAGTCAGAAGCTTCCAATTGTTACAAGAGAACACAATTAAAATTATTTGGTCAATTCCAAACTAAAATAGGTAATAAAATAAAAAGTCTCAATTCTGAGCAGTAAAAAGGTTTCAAGTTTTACAGGAGAAAACACTACATTTGTTGGTCAACTCTGAATAAATAACATCTTAATTCTAAAATATTAATTCTAAAACTAAAATCTTAAAGCTTTCAAGTTTTACAGGACACAAAGTACATTTTTTGGTCAGTTCCAAATATATAAAGTAGGTCATTAATATATAAATCTCAAAAAAAACAAACTACCTCTATACTGTATACATTCCTTTATATAGATTCAAATTGTTTTAAATGGTTGGGAAATAAACCCACAAATAAACAGACACAAAACATTCTGAATATATCCGCAGTACAAATTCAAACAGATGTGAATTGTAAACGAAGGAGAACACAAGCAAAATTGACACATTCTCACTCAATTGTGGTCAGCTTATGCTCCAAGGTGTGCACTGTGGGACTGATTTTTAGTATTGCCGACACCCACAGTCGAGGAAATGGAAATTAAATTTAAAAACAGAACGTACTTTCATTTTATATAATTCATGTAATTATCTTGCCTAAGCAGTTAAGACCCGTGTACTGTATATACCGTCTCGCACGCAGCCTTCTCAAGATTGCAGAGCCCGGCGACAGCATTAAAAATGGGGAGTACAAGACTGCAAAACTCAGTAAAGAGAAGTCTGACGTTTGACAGTCATTTTCATTTGTCACCGATGGCGATGGCAGCCAAATGCCATTTGCTTACTGCGTTAAATATGCTAACATACACTGGACACAAACAAGACATCTCAGGTTTAAAGCGTGTGCAGTCGCGAAGGGTCAAATTAAACACACATTCTTGCCAAACCTGTTAAAAGTAAGTTGTCGCTAAATGCGAAGCACTGGACAAAAGTTTGCAAGGATACATGGCTTTACGAGACTGTGTCTGGTGAGGGCTATATTCAACCTGAGCAGTTCCTGGTTGACAAGTCAGCCAAAGTTCGAAAGTCTTAAGTTTAAAGAGATACTGTATCTCGGCACATAATAGAAAAAACCTAAAAACGGATACTGTATATTACATGCTACAGGCCGTTAATAATTATGGGTGTGCTGTCACAACTTATATTTGGAGCGAAAACTTTTGAGAAAACCTCTTTCATATCTGCAGCCAATTAATGACAGCTACAATCTTGTGTGAAGCAAGCACGACTAAAACGGGTGAAAACATTACTGTTTGAAAAACTTAACTTTTTTCTGGAATTAACTGTTACTGACCGAGGAACAAACACGATCGCTGCTTAGCTCGGCTACCCCCGATTAAACTGTAGTCGCCACGTTCTTAACATGATTCTCTCAGTACTTTAAACATCCTGCACAACAAGGCAAGCTTACGAGGTCACTCAAACAGTCTGTGGACACATAATATACAGTAGTGTTGAATTCAGTGCTGCAACAATTTGACGATTGCCGCATCAACAAAATGATACAACTGTGGTCTCCTTTCAGAAACCGTTCAAACTGAAAGAACTCGTCAACAAACTGTTTAGAACCAACTCTTATCCATATTCTCTACAAATGAGCAACATTTCTCAGCCCAAAGCTTCTGTTTCTTTAACTTTTATTTAAGAAGATTGTAAAGGCACAGGAACAAGAATAGATTTGTACTACAGTAATTTGTAATACCAGCGTCTTAATGCAATTGTACGGTGGCTCTGAAGTTCACTGGTCAGCTGTTAATAACACACTCTCATCTCAGAACTTGTGACCTGACGAGGAGATGCCTGTACGTTCACTGTGCTTTGCTTGGTCACAGTGTGCTTGTATTGATTAGCAAAACGTTAAGTAAGAAAGTGGGAAGTGTTTATTAAGCAACCAGTAACATAGCGATCTGAAAAGAATACGTTTAAAGCTTAAACTTATATGTGCGACTTGTACGTAGACAGCAATTCCATATCCGTTCCACATTTTTGTGGAATAAATAGCAATTAATAACTTCTCATACTATAAGTATAGAATGGCACATTGGTTTTCAAATGCTTAGAAAGCTTTAACAAGACATGTTGCTTACACTGCTCTTTTTATCGTTTCTATAGAAAAGCCAAGCAAAATGACACCTTTTATTGGCTAACTAAAAAGATTACAATATGCAAGCTTTCGAGGCAACTCAGGCCCCTTCTTCAGGCAAGATGTAATCAGACATGCGAACTTGCGCTCGGTAATTATTGACGTCCCATCGGAAGATATGTAGGCCTATTAAATAGTGATGAAGCTGAATCGTCCCAAAAAAAGTGTAAAGGACAACTGGGCCAAATAACGGAAACCTTCAGCCACCTCCTTGTACAAGATCATGTTAAACAGGCTTATCAACCATACATGACTTTTTCCTTAATGGAAGAAATTTGTTTCTGCGGGCGAAAGCGGGTCAATTAAGAATAAGTGTATGCGAGAACACGCGGGCTGACACAGTATATCAAAAAATCAGTCCCGCGCATACCAATACTGCAAGGCAACAAAAAAGGACAGCAGAAATCCCCTTTAGTTCGTCACTTGCTTGGAACAGGAACTGTAAAGTCTTGCATTGCGCTTGCTCTAAAGCAGGGGTCCCGCTGTGGCTGCAGGTTTTTGTTCCAACCAGCTTCTGTTTTTAATTGGGCTCCTGGGCTAATTAAGTGAACTGTTATTTCCCATATTTTGTGTTTTGGGAACAATACAGAAAATAGAAAACTAAGTTTGGTAAAAAAATATATATATATAATTTTTTAATATAATGTATTTGTTTTCTTTTAAACAATATTTTCATTCTACTTTTCCAGGTGTTCTAATTATTATTTTCTAATTAGTGGGTCTGACGCTAAAGTAGTTGCAGCCTTTGATTATGTTTGTCTGGGGGTCTGCTCTGCTCGTTTTTAATTGTCATTATTAAGCTACAACGAAGGGAGCAAACTGCATAAAAATATAATGAAGAGAGTTAAGCAAAAACAGAAATATTTCTGTCTTCTAAATGTAAAAAGTTTTCTGCTGTGCTTTTCTGAAAGTAGAATAAGACAAGAGCGAACAAAATACCAACGGATTAAAAGGGGTCGGTATTATCAGTTGTTGTCACTGATTATGAATCTGGTTGGAACAAAAAACTGAAGCCACAGTAGGCCCCCCAGGACCAACTTTGAGAACCTCTGCTCTAAAAGATGGTGCAGTTTCAGTTGGTAGAAAAGATTAGAGGTATTTACCTGTCTTCGTGGGAACAATGCTTTGGACACAATTTGCAGTGCACGATACTCTGCTTCTTGTCGGACTTTAAATAGCCAAAATATCGCCACAGTTCCGAATTTCTCGTAAAATTCTTTTCAACAACGTCGATGTCTTTTAAGCCTTGGGCTGCCTTAAGGATGCCTTCTTTGGTAACGTTGATTTTTATTCCAAGTTTTCGTTAACGTTTTCTGTCGTCATTTTCTTTCTTATCTCGCTTCCACTCCTGAAGTACTAATGTGAACTATGGAGTTAGATTACTACCAAAAATCCGTGTACTGTATAAGAAAAACGCATTTTGTATAGGTGAGTAACTCCATAGTGTAGGATTGATGAAGATGGATGGTCTAACTCTAAATTGTCCAGGTGGTTTGTGAATAAGGCGAGTGTCTCTTTAAGAGACTAAATCACACACCTGTACAAATGAGCCCACAATCAGTCTCAAGGCAGGTGTGTGAGGACTGCCGTGAGCTTTGTATGGCATGAAGAAAAGCAGGACCAACCTATCAGACATCTTAAATCGCCATCAACCCCATACCCCCTTAAATCCCCCCCGACCACCAACAGGGGAAAGGACATTTAGAAAGGTTTAATTTGATGCGAACCGTACCAAAAGAGAAAAAGAGGAATTGGTCTGTATTTTTTTCTGAGGTGGTCTTTGCTTATAACACAATTGAATATCATACCACTGGATACTCTCCATTTTTTTTCATGTCCAGGAGGTCAGCTAGGCTACAAGTTGACTGGTTACTGGGGAGCACGTTAGACTCGTGTACAGAAATGGCCATGGGACAATGGATTCTGCAACATCAGGAAACTATAAAAGCTATCATATGAGGCAACAAATCGGAACCTGGAGATCCAAGTAGCTCGGAGGCGACGGTGTTATGGTTCCCCTTCAAAGGACAGTTGTCTTGTAGACGGACAGCTGGTATATGTACGGAGACGTAATCTCAGAGGCAGACGGAAGATACAAGATATCTGGGAAGAGATGCCATATCGAGTGTTGGGATGTTTGGATAATAAGTCGGTGTATACGATTGTGCCAGTAGATGGGTCCAAGCCACCTTGTAATGACAGCGTTCTGAACTGCAAGTTAGTCCGTATTCAGAAAACAATCTGGGCCCAGGAGCACTGGAAGTATCGTTGGCCACGTCTACTTGCAGTGAAGATTACAGAGAATTTGAAGCAAGGGGAATAATACAATATCGGAGGAAGAACTGGAAGCTCCTTTGGAAAGGCAGGAAGGCTTGCTGCTCAATTTGAGGTCAGTCCGGGAAACGGTAGGAATACATTCCAATCAATATCATCGGGGGATGAGATGGGGAGGATAGGGGAACTGCAAATCTCTTTTGTACAAGTATTTCCACACAGTGTATATGGGTTTTTAGATAAGCGATAGGATCATTGTAACAATAAAGGGGGCAAGAATGGAGGATTGATAAAGATGGATGGCTTAAATAGTACAGGTGGTTTGTGAATAAGGTGAGTGTCTCTAAGAGATTAATTCACCCACCTGTATAAATGAGCCCAGAATCGGTCTCAAGGCACGTGTGTAAAGGGAGTAACGGTGAACTGGGTGTTTACAGTAAGGAAGTGAAATCCGTGCCTTAAATGTTCATTTTTATACGATACAATGGGGCTTGTCACGTTTTTTCTTTATTCTTTTCATAATGTTAGATTGACTTGCTCCGTGTTATTGCCCACTGTTTCTTTATAGATTTTTTTTTTCTGTATCATTTCACTAGTTTCTTTTTTTGAGATTTGTGGGGTTTTAATGCGCGTTATGAAGTTAATTTGTATTCATAGAAGCCTTGACGAGTCGTATTGTATTTAGTTACCTGTTGTTTGTAATAAATGTTATTTATATAACTCTATAAGGGCATGAGCATTTGTTTTAAATGCCGGATTTGGGCTACAATAGTTCACGGCCACGGAAGCCCAAACATTAACACGAGTGCTCCTACCAGCTGCTACGACGCACATTACAGTGTGCGTCAACCTAACCTGACGTGGCTGTGCCTACATTGTGGTTACTTGTTTTTCAAGAATTGTTTCAATGATCCGTTAATTTTGAAGTGGTCCCTTACCTTTGAAAACATCACCGATATCCCACTGTCCAAGAATAAAAGACCAAAGAAAATAAATGAGTTATGTCTTGTTGTTTCGCTACAATACCAATGAAGGTTTTTGATCAGACCGTGCAAACACATTTTCTTTACACCGATGTCTAAATACATACACATTGCATTTTGTCAGGCTACTGGTTTGTTGATGTGCTCTATTGTATTATTCTTTGGGTGCTGTCTGAGAGTTAGTTACAGGTGTCAATAAATATGCACAAAGGGGATACCACTATCACCTATAGTCGTCCATCACAAAATTCACTGCTTTTTGCCTTTTGACACATTGTCAAATTGGCTCCAATGAATGCATAAGGAGTTCTCCCCTCCCACTTTGTCACAATATCGGTGAAAAGTCCTTAGTAACTGCAAAATCACCTGTACATTCAATGCATGCAATCTTTATGGCATGAAAAAGCATCAGTTACAACCCACTGAATTAATTTAAATATTGTGGACGTATTGGGTTTGTGAGGAGGTGTTCAGAGACTCAGGCACAGAATTCAAATGGCATTCTTTCTGGTAGGTTCTTTCTTCCTGCTTCTTGAAAATGCTAATACCAATTCAGAAAATGTCTGTTTTCATTTATTTAAAGAACATAGAAATATTAATGTTTAAATCTGCAATTATAGTTTAAATTAGGACTTTCATCTACACTTTAACACACCAAACCATTTATTGCTGTTAGTGTACATGCACAAAAAAATAAAAGAAAGGATCACGTTTTTGTTTCTTTTCCTAGCCAAAGGAGAAAACGCTAACTCCACATGGACCGCATTTTAGGCTTGGAATCCAAATTGGGTACTTGCAGTTCTGAGGCAACATTGCAAACTGCTGAACCATCATTTCGTGCTTCATTTAAACTACACAAATTCACACACTGAATGTAAAAAGTTACTTTGCAGTAGTTTGTTATTTTGGTTTCTGGACCCCAGCTTTGATTAAATACTAATCTTATTATTATTAAGCATTCTTTTAGCATATGATTACTTTTATCATTACAATAGTGTCATTGCCATTATCATTTTGACTGTTTCCACAATGGGCATGGCCATGGCCATATTGTTTTTGATTATGCTACTTGCTGCTAACCATATGATCACAAATGTTTCGTTTATAAGATGGTGCCAACCTTGTTCGTTTCAGTATCCTTGCTTTAAATCTTAAATTAAGATTCAGATTTCACTAGTGGTAGATATAGGTATGATATCCAAGCTTGTGGTAGGTTGTTTTGGCTTGGATTTGGTTTTGTATTTTTGTGTAAAAATTTTTCATTTTGATCTCTTTGCTTCTGATCTTGCCTGCTCCTCTGACCACATTCTGTACATGCTACATTTGATCTTCATCCTCTGGTCAAATTGCTCTACTTACCATGTGCAGCAGTTTAAAAATTTTATTTACTACATAGTACTATTTGTAATGAATGTGAGTTGCAGCAGGAAGGTTGAAAACAAGGTTTAATATATGTAATATTATGCTAGTTCTTTAATTTGGCTTTTTATTGAAAAATTATAAATATATAAAAGTGTAAGGTGACTGACTGGGGACATATCCACGCCCAGCCTCAACCATTGGTCCTAGAAACATGAAATTTGGAGGATACGTTCCTTTTATGACACAGGCACCCACTAAGAGGATTTTTTTCAAAATTCTTCCCCTGAGGGGGTGAAAAGGGAAAAGTATTTTTTACAAATTTGATCATCATATATAATTAATGTTTTGGAGAAGAAAATATAAGAAGTAACTTTAATAAACATTCATTGATGAAATTTGAGATATGAAAAATTCAATAAGATTAATCTTCATAATAAAAAGTATAAAAGGACCCTTATGGAAAAGTTGCAATCAAATATGTGATTTAGGGCATATAACCAGAAATATAAAGACTGATATATTTTCAAACATTAAAATATACTATGTGAATATTAATTATTTTTTAAAAAATATTTTAAAGAAATTCAACTTATAAAGATAGATATAACAAATAGCATATTAATTAATATTACCATTGTTGAGTTATTCTGAGAGATGTCTCATGAATGCTATATGAGATCTAAAAGAAGATGCTAATAAATAATGATGCGTTTTTAATAAGTTTTATTTAGCTCATATTGATGAGCAGATTTCTAGTATCTATTTAAAATTAGTGATAACTGAGACAGCAGTTTGTTGTGAGGTAATCTGAGAAGGGGCGATTTAGTATGAAATTGATAAATTCAAATCTTTTTTTTATTTGAAATAAAACATCAGGAAAAAGTATTTTCTTTTTTGTTATTTTTATTTTGTAAACTTAGTGTGACAACTTTTTAGTGAAATTATTGTGAAGTGGTGGGTATCAGCTAGTCTTCTATATTTAATTTATAAAACTGTGCCTAGTTTCATTCTCCTTTTATTATTTGCTGGAATGTTTAGATAGATAGATACTTTATTAATCCCAAGGGGAAATTCACATACTCCAGCAGCAGCATACTGATACAAAAAACAATATTAAATTAAAGATTGATAATAATGCAGGTAAAAAACAGGCAATATCTTTGTATAATGTTAATGTCCCCCCCCCCCCCCCCCGGGTGGAATTGAAGAGTCGCATGGTTTGGGGGAGGAACGATCTTCTCAGTCTGTCAGTGGAGCAGGACAGTGACAGCAGTCTGTCGCTGAGGCTGCTCTTCTGTCTGGAGATGACACTGTTTAGTGGATGCAGTAGATTTTCCATAATTGATAGGAGCCTGCTGAGCGCTCGTCGCTCTGCCACAGATGTCAAACTGTCCGCCTCCATGCCAACAATGGAGCCTGCCTTCTTCACCAGTTTGTCCAGGCGTGAGGCGTCTTTCTTCTTTCATCATCATTATGTAACAAAGCCTACTCTAGGATCACAAGATGATGATGATGATGCATTTTCCTGTGGGCAGTATATTTAGATACAGTGTTCTTGTACTCAGGGACTTTTAAAATGTCACTAGAACATGTATTAATGTTGTTATGTATAACTCTGCTATTTGCTTTATTGAACCATATTGTATTTCTTTTTTGGTTTCATAAACATGGCTTCAAGCTTTTACCAAACAAATTCTACAAACTACCTTATCAAATATGGTCATGTAGCAAAGAGGAGAGACTGCTTTATTACAGATTCTTGGTGAAGATTTGTTACACACATTCGCACTCTAGTCTTGGACACTTACAGACCTGTTTACTCTCTGTTAACATGGACTGATGTGCAGTATTTGTTAGAAAGCCCACACAATAATAATAATAATTCTTTGCATTTATATAGCACTTTTCTCACTACTCAAAGCGCTCAGCAATTGCAGGTTAAGGGCCTTGCTTAAGGGCTCAACAGAGCAGAGTCTCTATTGGCATTTACGGGATTCGAACCGGCAACCTTCCGATTGCCAGTGCAGATCCTTAGCCTCAGAGCCACCACTCCGCCTCTCAATGCTCAATACACACAATGCTCAAGTTGTCCCCTCGTCTATATATTTATTTGCTACTTTTGTGTTGTGTTAATGTGCTTTTTAATGATATAAAATATTGTTGAATCTAGACAAATTTTTTCACATTGTACTCTAAAAATAAGATGTATACATAAGACACGGGTGCACCACTCATACTGCATGTTTTTGAGGTTCGATATTTAAGGATACAAACGGGATTTACCACCAACTAATGAGATGAGAACTGAATTACAGGCAAAAGTCTCTTGAGTTGATCATGCGGAAATACATACCACGTGAAGAATTTTAGACAGTTTAAGGTAAGATATTTAAACTGTATGTACTTCAGTGTATATTTAATCTCAATAGTTATTACAATAGTTAACAAACTGATACTTGACGAAGATTGCTATACTTCTTAAACAAATACTATCTGCTTGCTTTATGCATACATAAGATAAACCACCAGAAGCATGTTGGATTTATTAACTAATGTATCAAATGGACCTAATGAATTCATGTAGCTCAGCATACAAAATAGTTTGTGACACTGCAAGATAGCGCCTTCCCCCTAGCTATCCAGCTAAATAACATCTGTTATAATTTGCATTCATTACTAAAATAATGAATATGTATTTTTAATGCAGTCTAACGTGCATTTTTTTTCTTATTGAAGATAATCTGTCATTCCCACTGAAGTTCTGTATCTGGGCACTGGATCATTCCAAGGTCATTCTTTTTTTCTTTAACACAAAATTTAAATCTTGTTGCTTTGATTAACTTCAATGTTATATTTAGCAACACAGGGAATATAACTGTGAGAACAGATATTTAGAATCTAAACAAATCCCTAACATGTCAGCTTATATTTCTCAAATACTACAACACCAACACCCAGCCTTCACATTCAGTGCAAGTTATCAGCCAGTCATTATTTTTCAGAAGGAAAATCAATTATATTTTTGGGTAAAAATTCTCCAGAACACCTTTGGCAAAAATATTGCTAAATTTCATAACAGAGTAAAACCAATACTGTTGAATATTTACATCGCATCCCATGCCAAATATTGTAAATTGTTTTAAATTTACTATATGAAGCCTTATTTAAATTAACATGTTTAATACTTTGAAATTATAAACAAGTACAAAAATACCATTAACAATAATAAATGACAGAAAATGTTTGTTTGTCTGCTTACTGTAATTATGGCAAAATAAACACTTTTTTTTTTTAACAAGTTGGAAAATGTACACATGAAGTAATATTCCAATTCCAATGCATTTGGGGACTTATTCAAATTACCACATCAGTTAACTGTTTTCAATCATTTATTTGCTTCATCAAAGAGACGGTAGTTTTCTTTTTTTTTTTTTATTATCATTATTTTTAAAAAAAGGGACATATCTTAAAACTCTGAGAACCTGTGAGCAAAACAAAAGAAAATCTCATGGTGTACAAAACCGGCCCTTTTCACTCAGTAATAAGCTTAATGTTTGCCATCACATTTTATCCTGAGAAAATGACCTTCAGTATGAAGCGTGGATGAAGTATAGGGATGGCAACGTTTTGCTTTGGAAAAGTAGCTACATCTAGAGAACCACCATAAAAACCTTCCTGCAGTCTCCTTTAGAGACCCAAAAAGGAAAACCATTAACTTCCAGGTGGGTAAAGAAAAAAGGTGTAGCCAATGTCACATTACAGTTTAAAAATGATAAAAAAAAACCAGTAAATCTTCTTTTAGAGCAGTGTGTTAAAGTTCAGCTTTTACTAAGTAAGCTAAATGTATGAAGTGGGTATAGTATATTGCATTACACAGATTTAAGATTTTGTTTCATTTTTATTTAAGAGTGACCTAAAAACTACAGTAAAATACTATATTTCATAAAAATATTTATATAAATAATACATTTAATATAAATACTGATATAAAAATGATGGTTTTTTAATTTAATCCAATTTCAGATGGTTTTACACATCAAAATATGAATAAATTCTAATTTTACCCTTTCACATCATGAAGACCTTTGAGAAGATGATCCTGGACTTAATGAGTCCTCTTTGTGGTACACCACCTGGACCCACTTCAGTTTTCTATTGGATAAAGATTAGAGTGGAGGATGCAATTAACTATCTGTTCCACAAGGCTTATTCTCGCCTGGACAGAGCTAGCAGTATTATGGTGATCCAGCCATTCCTGTTACAGGTTAAGCTTAGGGATATGTAGGCGGATGCATCAATTCTGTCCTGGATAATGGGCTATCTGTCGGTCAGACTGCAGCTTGTGAGACTCAAGGACTGTTTCTGATACAGACGTGAACAACACTGGAGCACCACAAGGAACAGTTCTGTCTCCTTTTTCTTTTACTCTGTTCACCTCTGACTATAAATATAACAGCATATTATGTCAATTGCAGAAATTCTGATGATTCTGCACTTATGGAGTGTACTGATAAAGGGGAAAGAAAATAGTAGTCGGGCAAAGAAAATTGTTTTTTCGTGAAGAAAGAATTGTATTCAACTTGACATCAACAAAAACCAAGGACCTGGTTACAGACCAAAGGGCCTCTACTGCATGTCCAGTCATTATTCAAGGAATGGATGTAGGGGTTGTGCAGTCCTACCAGTACTTTTGGGTCCACATCAATGAGAGGCTAGATTGATCTTGTTACACAGAGAAACTATAAAAGAGAGCAAAGTATGCTCTTTCTTAGGAGACTGTGTTCCTTTTATGTGGATAGTGACACATCTTCAACAACTCTGATGTTCAGTGAGATTTTCTATGCTGTGGTGTGCTGGGCTGGTAACACCACTACAAGAGAGACCCACGGAGTCAACAAGCTGATTAAAAGGACAGGTTCAGTTATGGAGCACACTTTGGACCCCCCGGAGATAGTAGCAAAGTAAAGGGGTTAAAACAAAACTGAGTGCCGTAATGAACAATGCTACACACCCTCACTCTGACTCACTAACACTGAGGGCTTTTAGCCAACAGATTGTTCAGCAGAAATGTGTCATGAAATGCTACTGGGGCTCCTTTATACTAACTGCCAAATCAGAAGGTTTCTTAATTTTCTTCCTTTTTAGTCATTCTGGTGTGTGTTTAGACCATTGTGTGTGTATGTATGTGTCTTATCTATTTATTTAAAGTACTTTTGTAAAAAGTCTAATTGCCCCTTGGACAAATAAGTTGGGTTTGGACAAATTTCTATATCTATTTCACTAAATAACTATTTTTAACACTTAAATAGGAAAAAGTAACTTCAGTTTACTTCAGCAGACTCCAAATACAGCGATTTTTAAAATGCAGTAGCAGAGTTTTGAGTTTGTCTAACAAACTGTTTAATAAATATTGCAACATCAATAAAACATTTTGGTTTTAGGGTACCCCTCTCTGCACACTGCAAACTCAGAGGCGACATTTGTTCATATTTTGTGTTTTGTTTTTTTTTGTCCCCCCCCAAATCCTCCCCCCCCCCCCCCCCCCCCCAAATGGAGCCCAGGCAGGTGAAGGGACTTGCTCCAGGGCACCTAGTGTCTGTAGTGGAATTTGAACCCACAACTTCAGGATGTTGAAGTCCAAAAACGTAACCACTGCACCATACCATCATTTAACTTACTGATGACTTTATAAAAAAAAAAAAAATGAAAGAAGCACAGTTTAAAAGGAGAGAGTACATTGCAAAGCACAGCACCTGATGGCAAAACTACCACAAGCTACATAACATGTTATTAAATAAATAAGTGGTGCTTACTAATATTGAGATTGTTTACTTCTTTATGCTAATTTTTACAATCCCTGATTAAAACCCTGAATACACAATGCTTTCAGCGGAATGGTGTTCAAGGAAGAATAATACAAAATTTTAAGACTTACAGTACATAGCTTTGATTTTTAATGGAATAGAAACTCTGCTCAGAAAAATCAGGGGAAAGAAGATTCACTGAAAAAACTTAAGTAACTGTTTCTGTGTACTTCTGTCTAGAGAGGCAAGGCATTCATTTTAAAAAATCCTTCTTTTTGAGATCAATTGAAATGATTAAAATTTAATAGAGAAAATTAGCTGTTAAAGTTTCCTACCTATTACTTATTTTCAAGAAACTGTCTACAAACACAAACTGCATCAATGATTTGTATGTATCACTGATATGCTGTCAATCAGAAACGGCACTCCTCTCTGCGGGGTGCTTTCTGCACTTTGATTTATGAGGCACTCTAACTGGTTGGCACCAGAGATCAGGTTGTTCTAAGCGCACATTCTATTTATGTTCTTGAAATGTAAAAAACTCACAAGGAGCACAACTTAGAGCAACTTGTCACACATGTTCCCATATGTGTTTCTCGTTTGTTTGTTTCTACACTTGCACATACTTCAGATGTCTAATTTATACTAGATAAAATTGTATAATGTTAAAATAGTAAAGAGTATTAATTTTCATTCAATAATTTTCTGAACCTACTCATTCCAGTACAGTGTCACAGGAGTTGATGTCCACAGCAGCACCATGAGGTGCAAGTCAAAAAAAAAAAAAAAGCAGCACTTCCCTCACAGGACGTTCGAAGTCACAAAGTCACTCTGAGCCACTTCAGAGTCAACCGTGAATCTATCTTGCACAGGGTCATGATGAAGTTGAGTATATTCTAGTGTCATCCATCAAAATGTAAGCAACAACTCTGGAATGGATGCCAGGCATCACTGTGCACACTCACTTGCATGTCTTTGGCATCTGGAAGGTAATTTCTGACCTCTAAGAAAACTCATACAGACATTGGATGGATGAAAAATCCATACAAATGATGCCTAGGAGTGGATCTGAATCCTGAATTCCTGAGCTGTGAGGCAGCATCATTGGCTGTTGTGCTGGCATATCACACCTGCTAAAAGCAAATTAAAATTTTTCCTCTATCCTAACACATTTTCGCCTGTTTAGTTCCACTTAAGGGCTGCTGACAGCCACAGCACATCCAGACAGCAATGAACAGGAATCTAACCCTGATTAGGTGCCAGTTAATAACGGGATGTTGTCATGCACAAGCCAACAGGCTAATTTTCTATTCACCTCGCACATGCGTAACATGAACATGGGAGGAAATGCAGAGCAACTGAAGAAATGTCCAGAGAGAAACATGAAAAGTCCATTTGTGACTGGCCTGTAGCTTCAATAACCACTGTACAACAATGCCCCTCCTCCTTAAAGCAAATGAAAATCCTGTATCCATCCAATCATTTTCTCACTTCTTAACTTCACCTTGGATTAAAAGAGGTGAATCTTATCCAGGCAGTAGTGACTGCAAGGTGGGAACCAGCCCGCGATGAGGTGCTAACAATGAGTCCTTTTAGGAGTATAATCAGGCAAAGACACAGGTGGCTGGGTTTATGGAGGAAAACCCAAACTAACAAAAGAAGAAATTGTAAATTCCACATAGAGCGCAATCACGGCTTGATGTGAACCTAGTGCCCTTGAGGTGAAAAGTAGCATTATTAGTGACTATGCTACCATGCTTCCCATATTAAAAATAAATCTGAATCAAACAGATATAAAGATGGAATCTTATACAAGACATCAGTTTTAATAACTGCTATACAAACAACTCGGATAATCTTGTGAGTATGTTCATTATTAAAAAAATAATAGATTCAAAGTTTAAAACACTATTTCTAAAAACATACATGTGTGGAATACAAATATAAGGTTCGATTACTGCGCCAAGTGAAAGAGTAAAATCTGACAGCATAAACAGCAGCAGTCAGATAACCTGCTCAAAGTAATTCTATCCTTCTACAAATACAATAAAACAAGCACTTCCTAGGTTTTCCGAACTAATAAAAAGATATATATAAGACTTTCAGGTGGATTTTTTTTTTTTTTTTAAATTAACATTACTGTACTTATTAAAAGAAAACTTAATTTCTTATTGACTGATGTATGGCTCCATGAACTAATATTATTTATTCCCTCTATAACCTTGTCATCTCACAGTACTTTTGATGGGTTTGTATTATGTTGACTTCTCATTTTGTCCTGTGTGGGTCTTGAGGCCATAGTTGCACACCAGACAGGTGTAGATTAAGTGAACTCGCATATTGCTAATGTTTGCACAAACTCACTTGGGTCAAGCAAGCTAGGAACGTAGATAAAGCCATTAAATGCTTCATGGGCCATTCTGCTTTCTTTTCAAGCAAGAATGGCAATGCTTTGGACAAAATACTTTCAAGAAGGACTCCAAATATATCAAGGAGATGATGACATTCAAGAGTCAAAGGGGGAAAGATAGTACTGCCATTGCTAATCATGTGGCTCCAAAAGTTGATAAGATTATGGTACACATGGAAGGGCAGCCCACTTATAGACATAGTGAAGTTAACCTTGGCTGATAGGAATCTTGAGCTAGTGTATGGTGTCTAAGCAAGGACTTCCAGTGTTGTTGGAAGGGAGGCTGATACGAGACTGAATTATGTGCCTTTTTATTTAATAAACCCATCAAACTCTGTTAACCAGGAGAAGATTTGCCCAGAAAAGTGACATAGATGTTAAATAACATTAAGAGCATGGCTGGACTGAAAAATTTACTTCTATAGGCCTGGTTTTCAGAGCACCTGCTACTTATCGCAAAAAGTAGTCAAGGAGTGTTAATGGGTGGCAAGATATGTCTGGAGCATGGATATATCCCATGTGACAATGGGCAAAGGAAAATCCTAAAGAAAATTTCTGAAGAGACGGCTCCATACTGGCCGGGGGAATTTTCAAAATACAAGTGTAGCATATGGCTCCTTTCAGGTATGGTGTTCTGGAAGTGTAAAAATTATTTACACTCTCTTGATGTGGTTTCTGTGCTGGTTGTGTTGAAATGATAATGTCAAAGTAGGTTTTATTGATGTTTGTAATATAAAGTAAGATTAATCAAACTTTAGAACTTGATGAGTACTCTATTTTTAGTTAGGTCTTGTATGACGGGGAAAATACAACAATAAAACCCAATCACACTGTTAAATAGCAACAACCCAAGAAGCTGCTAGTATATATACCTAAGAAGGAAGCATGAGACCATTAACATTTTTTTTCTGTATACTCAAAGAAAAAATAATCATAGTTGTGTGACGGAAGGTATGTACAGATTGGAAATCCAAGATTTTCAATGCTGTTTAGTATAGTAGTAACTGTGCAAAATGTCAGTAAATTATACATTTAACAAGAATATGATCTGTTAACATTAAACCACTGATGGGAGATATTGTGCTCCAACATAAGGGATGGTACTCAAAAATGAGTTATTCCTGATTGGGAGATGGGAGTGGGAGACACCCCCCTACGACACCTCCCATCCCCCCAAGCTGTTAGGTGTCAGCCTAGCTTAAGCAGAAAACCTAGTAACTAATCTGTGCCTATCTTGTCTATTTCAGGACAGACTGGTGTCCAGCTGTTAGTGATTGTAGGGACACCTAGGGGCACTAAGGAGAATTCAAGATGGACCCTGGAGCTCCCTAGGCCATTACATACCACATAATTTATGGGTTTCTCCTGGTATTATTTCCTGGACAGGACTAAAAAGCCTTACCACTGGTGAATGGGCAGGGAGAGCAGGTGACAAATACTTGACTGGTAGAAGAGAAGGCAGAGTAAGAAGAAAGGAAGAAACAGAGCAGAAGGAGGTATACAAAGAAACAGGTGAGAGGACCAGTGACCTTACCAACGAGATAGGGCTTTAAGTGAATTCTGTTTGGTTTGGTCAGGTAAGGTTGGGGAGCTTGCACTGGTACAGCACATCCCGCACCCACCAAACGACGAAACAGCACAGGATCCCATTTGGCTACCCCTGAGGCAGACACACAATCCAGTGCCACCCTCCAGAAATGACCATCCATCTTCCAGGTGTTACGTGGGCGTTCCCTTGGTCTAGTCAGGTGCTCAGGTTTTCAGCAATATTGATCCTGCAAGCCGGATCACCCTCAGGGAATCACGTCACATGGGCATATTGCTTTAACTGATGTTCCCTCACAATGCAGGTAAATGTGCCTCATTCGGGACTCCACGAGCAACACAGTCAAACCAGCAGTACCCAGGGATTCTCCAAAGAGACACAGTACCAAAGGAGTCCATTCTTCATTTCAGGTCACTGAATAGCGTCCATGTCTCACAGTCATATAGCAAAACTGGGAGCACCAGGACTCTAAAGACTTGGATCATTGTCCTTTTGCAGAGATATCAGAAGAGCCAATGTGGTACTCTGAAAATCTGGTTGCCCTATAATTTACAATCAAAGTCCCAAAATGGGACGCTTGTGTAGAATGTAAGCCCACGCATAGAGTAATCTTCATTTGTTTAATGGCTCTTTTATCTCCATCAGAGAGGGATCATGGCACAAAAAAAAAAAAACTTTCACAAATTAAGTGCTTTAAGTGTCAACAAATAATGGTAGTGCTGCCTGTTTTTGTCTGTCTCTTAGCTGTCCTTCTGATGCTGTTACAGTTCATTTCAAGTTTTTAATGAAGCCTATCGGAGTTTGATACTGCATTATTATTCAGGAGAAAGGGGGTATGGAGTTTTGTGCCCCTTGAAGTTTATATTCTGTATATATTGTGAGGATGCTTGTGGCAATAGAGCAATGTTTTATTAGATGGGCAGCCTGTTAAAACTGGGACATTTGACATTCTTCAGTTATTTATCGGGACTTGCTGTTAGGAGTGTGCGATATGTATCGTCTACGATAATATCTTATTTTAACGACTTGCAAACTGGAATTATCAAGTATGTCACTTTGCAATAAAACAATCAAAAACACGCCTTTGTGTTATGTTACGTCATCAGTGTAATCTCTTCCGGATTACACATCAGACAACTGCTGCACTTCAGGCACAGATATCAAAACTGATTAGCTATGGTGTTTTTCACCTGATTGCTTCAAGACATGCCCAGACTTACAGTAAACAAGTTGAGTCACATTATTCAAATATTGTGCCAAATGTCAGAAGCTAAAAAAGAGAAGGGCTTCAATAATATATTTCAAGATACATCCACAAAGGTAAGACCCCAATGTATTAAAAACTTGTCTACTATTAACTTAAATGGGACAAATATGTGATTACATTAGGCTTCTTTAAAAAAAAAAAAAAAAAAAAATTCAATAATTAGTAATTAAACTTTATTCAGGGACAGGTGAATATGTATGTAAGCTTAATACTTCATTATATTAGCCAAGGATGAGTCACGAAAAGAATAAGCTGGCATTACATCATCAATAGCATGAGCTCCTATTAAAAGGGCAGCTTTGCACAGTCGCACGCTCTTTAGTCATCTAGTGTGGCAAAAGGCAAACAGTCCTTTAAAGGATAACAAGCCACCACAAGGAGCCATGTAAAGAGCATAAAGTCCATCCATTGTGGCACACTGCGCCAATGCCACAATACATAATAACATGACCATGCTGGACATCTTACCTTGTAAAAAAGCGAATGTCTCTGTCTGAGTAAAATGGTGAATGCCAAACTGCTGCTTCATTGTAAGGGTCTCAATTTGTTTCCTCCACTGGAGGATCCCCTCACTCCCTTCTTCAACAGTCGCCACCCTATCTCGGACAAAGTGGGGACTAACCATAAAGCTCTCTCTCTAGTTAATAACGACCCATTTAGATCAGGTTTCCACACTGGAGGGAAATGTACTGTGTGAAAACTAAGTAGCTTGTTGTACCTTGTTGTTCTTATGGGAAGCTTGACATAAAGGTACACAACGATGTTCAGCTGTAGAGCTATCTGTACACTGAAACTTCTTTTTCTGACATTCTTGCCACTAAACAAACATCACAACAGCAGTACTGACCACGGAAGTGACTGAGCTGGCTGAGATTTCACCTGAAGCACGTTGGCAGTACTTTGTGCATGTAATCATCCTGTTAATAATCAACATTAACAGATAAAGACGTTCAGTGTGGTTTCATTACACCTTCCTGTCAGTTAACACAAAGCGGGGTATCATGAGCCACAGCGCAGAAGCTTCAGAGGTTAACCACATTCAAAGCCAAAGCACAACAGTACATCACGTGTGGTGAACACCAGTTACAACGGGACAACTTAAAGTCACATGTGATCACATTCACTTTTACTCCACCCTCAATACTGCTTGATCATTTTAATTTTTGTGTCGAGATCAATTGCCTTTTTTCCTGTAATTTTAAGACAAATGTAACTGAGCATAGTCGAAACCACTGCAGGTAAAAAACGGAGATGGAGAAGAATAAGTCATGGCATACAGTGCTGGCATGGTGAAAACTGTAGTTCCTCTATAAAATGCAATATAAGTGAAACAGATCTAGCACGGAGCCCTGTCAAAAAAAAAAAAAAAAAATCAGTTCAGATGAATTAATCAATTTGAACAAATTACGTAATTCGTTCAAACTGATTATTTTTATTTCTATAAGAAGCATATGCCTATGGGGCACATTTTACTTTGCAAGCCATCTAGGGATCTTTGACTCCAAAGCACGCTTTTTTCTTTCATTATTTAAAACATTCACACACATCCCTGCCGCCTCGTCCCTCTCCTATGGCTGCAGAAGTTGGAGCAGGTGTAAGGGTGGGAGCAGAAAAGGGGGGGGGGGGGGATTCCTTTAGCAACTATTTAAAAACACAGGAATTCTGAGTAGGTGACATTGAAAAAGATCAAGAGCTTCTTGATGATACCTGAGGTGGACAGTGATGTAAATCCACTTCAGAGGTGGAAAACACAAGAAGTACATTTCCCCAAACTGGGTAAACTTGCAAAAAAAATACCTGTGCATCCTTGCCTCAAGCAGCTCTTCTGTGGGGGCTTCCAGCACCAGAAGAAATGTTGTAACATGTAACAGTGCTGCTCTGAAGCCCAATACTGTGGACAGACTGGCATTTCTGTCACACAATTTGAAGTTTCCTCAGTAGAATTTTACAATGGTTTTATTTTTTTTTTTCTTGTCTTTGGATAGAACATGATAAAAATGTTACCGGTTTGTTTTTGGTTTTTTTTTGTATCTTTGTGCAATATATGACAGAATTTGTTTACAAATGCTATTTTTTTCTGTGCAATATTAGACATAACTTTGGATTTATACACTATTGTATGTTAGATTTTTTTTTGTTGTTACTTGTATGCTGCACAATTCACCTTTCAGGGGAGCAGTTTGTTTATCCAGACTGTAATGTTCATGCCCTATAGTTCAATTATGATTAGTGTTGTATTCCCTTTTCGAGTCATATCTTGTTTACATTAAGAGTAAGTATCAGTTTAAAATGTTCTCATTATAATAGTTTTGTTGGTCTTTTGTGCAAATCCTGTAGGCCACTTTGAAATGGTTTACTCATACTTGCACTGTTTGATCTCAGTAATACTTATATAAATAAATAAGACATATTTTCCTTAACTGTTGTTTCCATTAATCTCATTAGTAATCTACAATTAATATCCTATTAACAAGATCAAGCTATATTAACAAAACTTTTACACACTTTTAAAGGATGCATAATATTGTCTAATCATCGTTATCATCAAAGTCCCAGAAAATATTGAATTTTTTACCAATATCACACACCCCGACTTGCTGTCACCGCAATGTCTGGTGACCATAGTAAAACAGTGTAAATAAAATAGTGAATCATTATAAACAACAGCTAATAGAGCTGTGAGGTTGGTTTAGTTTAAGGTAAATACTAAGTAAATGTTTGTTTGCACTGTGCACAGAGGCTTACACACCTTAGGGTTATTCATTCATATCTTCATAACCCGTTGTTTTCCGTGCTTGCATTTTAAACTTTTAAAGTTAGGAAAATCCCTTATCTTGCCTATTACAACTTAACTCTTTGAGGGCTGAATATTTTTTCCAAAAAACTCTGCAGAGCACAAAAGGTTTCACACGTAAAATGTCTGTTGCTGCACTTGTGTTGGCGTTTCTGCCAGCAGCAGCAGCTGTGTGGGGCAGCTTGATGGCAAGCAGGAATACGTGGCAGGCCAGCCTGGCTGTCTTTGCACAGCGGTAGCAGTCGCAGCGTGACACAATCTGGTTTGTACCTCTTGTCATCATAAGTGGCGGTCCTCCCAGGTGCATCAGCTACACGAGCGTGTTCAGCACTGCGATCAGTTAATGCTGGTACCTCACTTTCGTTTTCGATCTCCAGATCATTTGCAGTGAAATCGGAGTCTGACAAATCCGAGTCTGATTCAGTGATAATACGCAAAATGTCATCCACAGAGTATTTCGCTTTGCGCATTCGTTTTGGTCTCTCACACCAGATCTCGACACCACTTTAGAGGTTACTGGCTCTTCACTGATCACTCACGCACATGGAATCGAGGACCAAATCAACGAATACTAACTTTCCTTCTAGCAAAGAGAGTCGAACTAAAACATAACGCCGAGTTTTGTCTCAGCTGATTTACAGCTGATTACCCTCCTCTACCCCCGAATTTCGACAAAAGTCGACATCCGCCCTGAAAGAGTTAAAGCATACAGAGGAGTGAGATGCAGCTGAACTGCCTCTCTTCTGTTTGTGTTCAAGCTGTTGGGAAGACTTCTTAAAGTAGAAACAACTTGCTGATGCAGAGGTCTCCTCGTGTGTGGCTGTCTTGACTTGCTGATGGAGGATTGCCATCCCAGGCATGCACGAGCAATCAGCCAGTGACAGTAACTTCCTATACCCACATATGCAGTCTACAGCTATCAGAGGTGAAAAAGAGGAAAATATGTGAAATATATAGCTTGTTATAATTTTGTCAAGATAAAATTGAAACTGTAAACTAATTTGTAGTCTAATGGAAAGTTTCTCTATTTTAAGATAAACAAGCTTGCAAATTAGCCAATGCTTTTCAATGGGACATTTTGAAATTTTAAAACTGTACAGTGTGATCTGTTTAAGATGTCTCAACAAATTTCCTCAAAGAATAAAGGTGCCACACATCTACAAAATTGGTCCATGGGTGTCTGAGTTGTGTCATACAGATATGGGCTATGGCAATATGTGCTTCATGCATTATATGCTAATGCACCTGCACTTGAGTGAACAGGGTATAGAACTTATTTCGCCTTTTCGTGGTAACTATAACTTGGTCTGAGAGGCTATTCTAGTCATTTTTGAAAGGACTAGCACAACATTCAAAGAGAATGATAAAGTTAGAAACCCAAACATATGGAGAAAAATTTTAAAAAATACCAGGATGGCTGGTTTTAAAAACCAACTGCCAGGCTAAGTACCTTGGTTTAATAAGAGCTCCAGGAATTACCCAATATTTACAGAATAACCATTATGCAATAGGACAGGCTTTGACTCCCTCTGATCTTGTAAAAGAAGAAATCAAATTAACATTCTACAAATTTTCATGGGCTCTGTTTGACACCCCTGTTCTATTTCATTTATGCCTTCAAGATTTACATTGAAACCATGTATTCTTCCCCACAGAGTTGTGGGTGGTTGCGGCTTATTTGCCTTAAAATTTGTAACAGTTCTTCCCACTTAATTTTTTTGTTTCTTATCTGGAATGTCTTTGGAGAGTGTGGAAAAACGTGTACAGGCATAGGTAAAACAGTATACATACAATAATTGGGCTGGGGAAACTGAAACAAATAGCCTGCATTTACTTAAACTACTTTTCCCTTAGCATCTGTTTATATGCAGATGTTTTGAGTATATTTTTAATTTTATGTATTTGTTACTTTTCATAAAGGAAACCAGATTTAGCACAGTGAAAAATACTAAATCTATTCTGATTTGTGAGGATTGTCTGTTACAAGGCTGGTGGTTCAGAATAGATAGGTAATTAGAATATTGGTTAAGAGATTAAAAGGTTTTGAAAGACACAGAATATAAAAATAGTCTTGGAAACTTAATAATTTGGGTCATCGTTAACTACTATACATTAATTAAAATGTACAGTATTATGTATACATCAGTACCGGAAGACTGCACTTGACTTGAGCATTCCTAGTTTTTATCCTCTGTACGTTTAGCATTCATTTGCTCAGAGGTTGATGCACTTGCTGCTTCCTGAGCAGCTCTTCTTTTCTCCACCCTAGCGGCCCACTTCTTCTCTTCTTTCGTCCGCATCTTTTCGCATTAAAACTGATTAAGTCCGTGTTTGTGTTGCAATTACATAGTACGTTTTCATTATTTTTTCACTCAAGCTGGCACTTAAGTCTTCAATCTGCCTCAAGAATGATTTAAGATATGAAGAGGTAGGGATGAGAACGGCACCTGTATGCATGTGCCACGTGGCCGCTGCAGAGAGTTGATTCTACAATAAAATAAAAACGGGAATTACCATAGAGGTCAATCATCACCCCAAAAGCGGATAGTAGACGTCACGTAGTATATGTGTACCAAATTTCAGGTCAATAGGTCAAACGGTCTGCAAGCTACAAATCATTTAAAATCCTGGACAGACAAACGAACAGCCACTGTATCGTATTACAGTGGAACCTTGGTTCACAAACGTCTCGGTACACGTACAAATTGGTGTACAACCAAAAAGTTTGCCAAACTTTTGCCTCGGTTCACGACCACACACTCGGTATACGAACAAGCCAGTTTCCCTTTCGGTTTGTGCGCGCCGATGATTTCCACACGTGTTGCATTGTTCTCGGTCAGATGTGCGTGTTTGCATGTGCGTGCGTGCTTTCACTGTGAACTCTTTGTGCTCTATTTCATTACCCTTCCGGTTCGTACGCACCGATTACTGTATTTAAGCACGTGTTCAGCCTCTCCCTGTTCATTGTTCTCAGTCAGACATGCGTGCTTTACCTGTGAACTCTTTGTGCTCTACAGTATTTTGTGTGCTTTTGCAGTTAACCATGGCTTCTAAGCACTGTAACCTCCTCTCCACCCAGTTCCTCCTCACTTCATGCCAGAACTCGACTCATACTAGGTTAGTTTTCTTGGTGGTTTATGGTTAGTTTTTTTATTACGGATTTTTTAAATGTTCATTTTTCGGTTCGTAGCGTGAATTGTTGCAATGTTACATTTCTTGGTTGTTTATTGAGTTACGGATTTTTCAAATGTTCATTTTTTTTCCCCGCGATTGGGTTGTAAGGCTATAGCGCGAACTGCTGCAATGTTACTTTCTTGGTTGCCTGTGGTTGTTTTTTAAATAAAGTTCGGATTTATTCAAATGTTCCTTTTTTTTCCCCTGTGCTTAAAGCTCATTAAAAAAAAAAAAGTGTTTATACAGCGATCGGATTGTAAGGCTATAGCGTGAACTGCTGCAATGTTAGTTTTCTCTGTTGTTCAAGGTTTTCTCCGTGTTATTCAATGTTTTTACATTTAGTTTACTATTACGATGTGCATTCTATGGTGTAATTAACTATATTTGTGCTTAAAAATCTTTAAAAAAATATATTTAAATACAGTTCGTACCATCTGGAACGGATTAATTGTATTTACATACAATCCTATGGGGGAAAATTGCTTCGGTTCGCGACCAAATTGTTTTACGACCACAGTTTTGGAACAAATTATGGTCGTGAACCGAGGTTCCACTGTATATACGTATAAAGATTATGCATTATCTATTTTGTATTTAACAATAAACATTTTACAGTTTCCAGCTCTTAACTTTGTATTAAGCATATGATAATGTAATCTTTTTATATACAAAAAAGTTAAAATAAAATAACCCTTCCTCTGAAACTGATTAGGCTGAGACATTACTTATCTGTAAGAAAGGTGGAAACAATGATCTGTCAAATCCCTATCTGGCCCAGTTCTTCCTCTTTTTAACTGATACTCTCCTATCAATAATTTCCAGTTCCTGGGTCTATGAGCTACTGTGTGCTTGAAAGCCGTGCATAAAGCTAAACCCACTCCCGCTGTATATCAGTTTATGAGGCTAGTTTTGATCTTGACATTCAAACCTACCTATAGATCAAATTCTTTTTACTTTCTTCCATTATCCATGACACCTAATTTACTGACTCTAATGAAAATTATTGTATATGATATTTTTTTCTATCCAATGACTTTTTATTCTTTTTTCTTAACTTGGTTTGGTTTGTTATTGTGTTCAGTTGAAAAAACATGGGATAATGGTTGGGTGATTGAAAGAAAAGCTTAAATACAGAGCAAATACTTAACTGTTGTACATTCGCATCTACGTTTTAAAATAAAAGCAACTCAGTTCTTGTGTATTTCTTATGGTTACTATTGACGTACCTCTTCTGAAATAGATAAAAGAAGAACAATACAGTCTATGGTAGATCGGTTTAAAAAAAAAAAAAGTATTGATTCATTTATTAATTTCCTGAACTCTCTTATTCAGTTTTAGGCCTGACTAGAGTGCATCTCGTGTCACTTTGACACACACCCATACTTACTCATAACAGTTCAAATTATGGTTTCCAAATTACGTTAATGAGCACTTCTTTAGGATATGGGAGAAAACCCAAAGCACCAATAGAAAAATGACAGATTCATAGACAAATGCAAATATTGTCAGGACTGAAATGTGAGTCTAGGAACCCAGAGAAGTGAAGCAGCAGTGCTAATCTGCACCACATTGACAACCTGACATGAACCAGAATTAAGTCTTTTATAAAGGCTGAATTGTTGCATAATAGGCATTGATTTTTCAGGCTTCTTAAACAAAAAAAAATATCAGCAAAGATTTAATGTCAACTTGAGGAACAGCAAATTTGTCTTGGTGTTGCCACTTTAGTTTAGTCATAATGCTTAATTGGTGTAAGTCTGAGACAACAGAATTTTTATTCATACATTCTGCTGGGATTTTAAAGGTTGTCAGTTGCAGCATACCATAATGTTAATGTATAGCAAGATTAAATAAAAAAAATAAGTATTAGGAACTAAACTAGGCAGGAGGGAAGCATTATAATGTAGTGGTTAGTGCTAACCTTCTTAGATCCATCATCCTGGGTTCATATCCTGCACCCAATCAATGCTTGTGTGGTGTGCACGTTACCATTCGGGGTGACCATAGTTTTCCTCTGTGTACTTCAGTTTTCTTCCCACATCACAGAAGACGTTTGTATTAACTGTTGAATCCCAAGTAATTCAAGTGTAAGTGTGGTTGTTTGTGTCAGTGGGCCTGTGACTGAGTAGTGTCACGTCCAAGACCGTTTCCTGCCTTATGCCCAATACTCCTAGGATGGGTTCCAGCCCCATGTGACTCTGAATTTGACAATGTGCAAACAGTACACAGGCAGTACCAGGATGGGCGTCAATCCAATGACAGTGGAGCTGTATGGCAGCATTGCTAACAAATCTAATTATAAAACCCACAGAAAGATGATAAAAAAAAAAAAATGAAAATCATCATTTACAGATGACTTTACAGGAAGTGGTTTATTTGAGTATGACCGCAGTTTCCCTTTGGTACTATCATTAATTAACAATAAGAAATCCTTGGTGCACTATTTTGAGGCTGCTGCTGACACATGCTTAGATCTCACAGGATATTAATTCACAAAAAGTAATTTTACACCAATATAGTTTTTGTTTTAAATGAGACTATTCAGTGACAAGAAATACACAACACCAATATAAACAAAGTACAAAAACAATTTCTGATAAATCCCTTTAAATGAAATGCTTCTGGAAAATGCTCTCCTGCACTACTGAGATGTGTTCAAAAGGAATGGTTCATTTGAATTGTAGGCCCACCTCTTGTATTACTTGTTGGTCATTAGGCCACATCTACAGCACTTCTGAGTTTTTCAACAATAGTACACTGCACTGGTAAACTGGCCTTTTGCTTGCCGAAGCACCTCAGATATTCACAAGCATGAAGCATACTTTCCACCTGATGATTTTTTCACTTGCTTTAATTGTATATCTTTTGGAGACCACACTCTGCAATGCTGATTATCACATAAAGCAGCAGCATGATAGCCAATAAATTAGCTATTACTAATTAACAGTCCAGGCCAAGGAATGGGAAGAAAGGCAGATCATCATTTTAAAAACTCTAGCCCATTTCAACATGCTTCTCTCTTGTGTAAGAGAGAATTTTCTGGAAGTGGTTAAAAAAAAAAAAAAAACCTGTTTGGGAGATTGTGAGCACATGAATGGTAACTTGACATTTAGATTATGTGACACGAGTTATGGAGGGTTTGAAACTGTTTGCTGTTATTCAAGTTGGGTCATCTTTAAAATCCTAACAGGAATTTTGTGATCTCCTTATCCACTGAAACAAGAGATTACAAAGTTTTCTCAGCAGTCACCACAAACAATAGGAGGTACGTAACCGATTTGCTTTAAAACTTGTATTCTGTTAAAAAAAAAAAAAAAAATTTGGATTACTGCAGCATAAGCTATTAGTTATGGTGACTAATGAGTCATTCCACTTTTCGAAAGCAGCACTTTTCATATTATTGCTACCAGGCTTTCTTTCATAAAAAGAGCTCTGGAGTCTTAGCCAAAGACTTGTGGTGTTGTGCCAGGCTCATGAATTTCTGCAATATGCTCCGAGATTAAATGTTTTTGGTGAGCAATTCACATGCTAGTCTATCTTCACAGTTTCTATGCATTTATGATAAGCCATGAGGCATCCTCGCACATACTGCATGTAATTAAAATAAAGCATATGTATCGTAAAAGGAAATAATGAGATGAATATTCTTCATATTTACCAGATGCCAAGGCATAAGGCAAATCGTTCTTTTAGGTGTTTGTCAAGTCCTGTAACAATTGAAGGTAGACTTCCTTACACATCGTGCCTTTCAGTTCCAACAATAAAATGTGAAATGAATTCTTCAGTGAGTAATGTTGCATGTAACATAATCTTTTTGCCATCTTAAACAATTACTTTTGTGCCTGGCTATCACAGCAGCACAAGATTAAGACTCTTGTAAACCTTGACACCACTAGACCAGCTGCTTGAGCTCTTTAGGAATTGCTAATGCACTGACTTGATCTGAGCTTTTCTTAAGAATATCCACTGTAATATTATTGCTGTAATCTGAGTATAAGTTACATAGGTTCATTACACTTACACTCTTTTTATTAACAGTTTTATTTTTATCTCTCTATTATAAAAAAAAAAAAAAAATCTTTGGGAGGGAGACTAGGGAGACAAGACGTGATCTTCTCAGAAGACAATTTGAAGTCCCACGAGAGACACTTTAACTTGCTCCCAGCACTTAAAACAACAATCAGCAAAACACGCAGCTCACCAGCAGATGATCCAACCACTTCTCTTTGCATGCGTTCAGCCACCCTAACCGCCCCACCCCTCCTAACCCCACTTCACAACGCAAGAGGCAAAGACGCGAAGTGGCAAAAGGACAACTGCTGTACAGACTTTAAAATGATCGACGGGCAGCGTGACAGCAGCAGAAAGACAGCAGATGATGCGACGGCATCTCCTTAGCATGCGTTCAGCCCCCCCAACAACGCAAGCAGTGTTATACGTTCTGCGAGACAGAGATTTAACTACGCCAGGGGCTGGAAATAAAGGACAAGTATTGTTTTTACAACATCACATGAGACAAGGCAGTGAGACATCATTTAAAACAAGTCCACAGACATATAACCTAGCAGTTGTAGGATTGCTGTTGGCAGACACTTTTCATGTGCAAACACGACAAACGACAAGCAAAACACGCAGCTCGCCAGCAGCAGAAAGCCAGCAGATGATCCGACCGCTTCTCCTTAGCGTGTTTCAGCCACACCCCCTTCACAACGCGAGCAGCATTCTACATCCTGTGAGAAAGAGATGTAACCACACCCAGGGCCGGAAATAAAGGACAAGTATTGTTTTTACAAAAGTTTTAAAGTAAAAGTGAAAATAATGCATATGTAACAATTCCCATGAAACTAACAATCTCTTTAACTTGTATATCCGGTAAACCAAACCCAGGGGTGGGCGAGGAAAGCGAGCAGGGTGCTCGTATTTTAATAAGTTTGCCATAACTGTATTTATGAGATAATGAATTCATATTTTTAATTAATTTGATTCGATGTATATTAACAATTTTCTATATGCTTGGCTTTCAATGATCTGGACCCTATCCAAACAGTGACTGTACAAGGTTAGAGTTCACACTAGATGATGACAGAATAGACGTACAATCTATTCATCCAGTTTTGAACCCTCTCAATGCAAGTTAATGTTTTAAGAACACAGAGCCTATTCCAACAACATCAAACAGAAAGTAAACAGTAACCCTTGACAGAGGAGCAGCCCAATACAGATCAACTACAGGTTAAACAGTAAGATTTCTTGCACGCTACATTCACTAACTAATAGAATTCCATCCAAAACTGGTTTCTGCAGGGATAGATCCCAGCTCACTATGACCCAACAATGGATAACAAGTCTTCAGAACTGGGCATGTCCGGATGAACGGATATATAGTATTTGAGTGTATGGTATAACTTTAAACAGTTGGGTATCTCAAGTTTATGGGTGTTGAATAATGCCCTTGAACTAAGTAATAACCAAAAGCAGGAGGTTAAAAGTACCTACAAAGGGCCTCCATAAAATTTCAAAGAGGGTGTTTCATCCTACACACTGTGATAACCTAGAGAAAATATAGAAAAGTCTAGGAAGTCAACAGAAGTGATCTGAGCAGCTTGTGAGTTTTTCCTGAGTGGCCATTCACCACATACACATTCCATTCAGAAGGGACTGACTAATCTGTAAAGTATGCATTTTGGCATTATAATGAAACTTTTTGAAGTAAATGAAATAATTTAGCAAAGTAAAAGAAAGGAGAGACTCAATGACAAGCTTTAGATGCCTATCAAAATAAAACACAATTGGAAATACCCTGCAGCAGCAAAAATACTGTATTTTGTGAAAAATGCTATCCGAAGGACACTCTGAAGATGGTCTTTTATTTTCTTTATGAAAAAACTGACTGTCACCTACCCTGGTGATTTTCTTTATTTTCTTTATTTATTTATTTTTAGTTTTGTTTGATATCCTTTCACAGAGCTCTGTGTTGGTGAGGCAATATTGATTCAGCCTAATAACACCTGGGCTAAAGGGATGAAATTACTGAGTGCAATTGGCAGGTCCTGCTTTTGTCTAAAAGTGATTTCTCAACGGACTCTGGTTACAACCAAGTACACAAAAATTAAGTTACGTAGACTAAATTTCACGGTGTGTACATGTGTGTGAGTCTTGGAGTAGACTCTAGTCCCATTCACATTTCAGCATTGCATCAGGTTAGAATCCAGCACCTCAACTTATAGCAGGGCTACATAAATAAAAATCTATGCAGGCATATTTATGTCCAATGAATACAGTTTGGTATTGGCGAAGGCCAAACAAATACTCTCATTTTACTACTGGTACGGGGCAGCGTGGTGTCTCCTTGAAGTATTTTATGAGTGACTTGTTACGGGTGAGTTGTTACAAACTATTCCACTGTGTTTGAACTGCCTTTCGATTATAGGGTGGGTAAGGCTCCATGTCTAGGGTTAGTGCACACTTTGCTTGTACTGCTCCCCACTATTCAGACAAAGAAGAAGCAGTAGTCAATAGAACTATATAAATATACAGTAGATAAAAAATTTGTGAATGTGACTGATCCAATGACCACTTTCTCTTCAAAGATATCCAACAACTAAGAGACATGCTTCTAAGCACTGCACTCTGAAAATTTTTGAATTAAATTTTATCCTAAAGAACATTTACAAAACAAGATTTATTTTCTGTTCTATTATTTGCCAATTTCAATTGTGCTCAATGTAAATGTTTAATGTTTTGTGCTGTAGTGCACATTACTTTGAGATGAAAGCAACAAAAAGCAAAAAGCAAATTGCCTCTAATGTACATTAAATTATATAATGCAAAATAATGAATGAATGCTCATATGCTTTTAAGAAAACTTTGGACATTTATTGCAGACATGCATGTGACTAAATCCTTTTCAAACATGGTGAATGGCGTGCATTTCATGGAGCAGTAGTTCAAAAGAAAGAATCAAAAGGCAGTTTGTGAATAGAAACATCTTGGCAATGGCATTCATTGGCTGCCAACATAAAAGGGTTTTCTTCCTTCCCAAATGAAAAATACGGAGATAAGGAATTTCATTTAAAAGGGAAAACTGAGACATAGTTCTTCATATTCTCTAATGACTGAATTTTCCATTCCTCACTAGGATATTTAAAAGAATATCATATGCATTATTGTTAAAAAAAAAAAAAAAAAAACTCTGTGAGATGCCATTTATGTTGTGCAGATGTTTGGCTTCCTCTGAATTTCACAGGTCTAAATCAGAGCAGTGATGCAATTCTCTATAATGAAATTTTACCTTTTGCTAGTTTAAAAAGCTGGATTTGAAAACACAAAGGTAGGAATAAAAAGGAAAACAATATTAACAATTAAAAACTGCCTGCAAGGGTTAATAAAAGAATAAGTTGCAAATTTCAAATTTAGTGTTGGAGAATAAAACATTATCAAACCCACTTAATCCAGTTCAGAGTGTTAGGGGACCGAAGTCTGTATTTGAACGCATTAGGTACAAGGCAGAATCCCGTCCCGAGCACGCGGCAGATGCATCGCAGGGCTCTCTCATACTCGCACCCAAGCTTACACTTGCATAAAATGCAACTTCGAGTCACCAGTTAACCTAACAAGCACAACTTTGGTCTGTGGAAGAAAAACCGGAGTATCCAGAGACAGGTACAGCGTGCACACTCCACGCAAATAACAACCGGCTGAGGAACCCAGGGTGATGGATCCATAAGAGTACAGTACTAAACACTGCAAACTAACTATAGACTTATCATTTGTTTTCTTATTAAAATGATTATACAATATCTGGCTGATATATAAGGTGACGATACATCACATATATTCACATACACATTTTTTTTTTTTTTTTAAACTAGGGGGCACCACCCTCTGCTCGCTTCGCTCGCCCACCCCCGGGTTTGGTTTACCAGATATACAATTTAAAGAGATTGTTATTTTCATGAGAATTGTTACATATGCATTATTTTCACTTTTACTTTAAAACTTTTGTAAAAACAATACTTGTCCTTTATTTCCAGCCCCGGGTGTGGTTAAATCTCTTTCTCGAAGGACGTATAATGTTGCTCGCGTTGTGAGGGGGGGGGGCAGCTGAACGCATGCTAAGGAGATGCCGTCGGTTCATCTGATGTCTTTCTGCTGCTGTCACGCTGCCTGTCGATCATTTTAAAGCCTGTACAGCTGCTGTCCTTTTTGCCACTTCGTGTCTCTGCCGCTCGTGTTGTGAAGGGGGGTGGGGGGGTTGCTGAACACATGCTAAGGAGAAGTGGTTGGATCATCTGCTGGTGAGCTGCATGTTTTGCTTGTCACTTGTCGTTGTTTTAAGAGCTAGGAGCAAGTTAAAGTGTCTCTCGTAGGACTTCAAATTGTCTTATGAGAAGATCACGTCTCGTCCCCTAGTCTCCCTCCCCAAGATTTTTTTTTATAATAGAGAGATGATAGAAAGGAGGGTTAGGTAACCTGCTCAGAGTTGCATATTGATCCAGAAGCAAGACTGAGCTGGCCAGCCATGTGCTGGCACTTTAGCCATTACACTTCAGCTACACACCAACACAGCTGATGCAGAAAACTTATTTTAACAAACTATGCGACTTTTCAGTTCCACCCGGGGGGTAAACGTTAACATTATACAAAGTTATTTTCTGTTTTTACCTGCATTATTATCAATCTTTAATATTGTTTTTTGTATCGGTATGCTGCTGCTGCTGGAGAATGTGAATTTCCCCTTGGGATTAATAAAGTACATCAAAGTAATAAATCTAGTATGGTGTGCATTAGCCTTCATCAGGCAAAATGAAAAATCTAATTCTGACAGAGAACAGTCCATTGCTGTAAAGTGTTTTTTAATTTAAGTGAAATTTAGATAGAATCAAAAAATACATCAAAGTAATAAATTAAAACTGTGTGCACACTAATTGTCATTCTAATGGTTGGAGGGGTTATTTCTTTAAAGCATTTATTAAAAATTGATAACACCTGCACACACAGCTTTGAAGCTTTGAATGAACGGCAATCCATTTTTATTGCAGACCGAGTCTGTTCATCTTATCTCTCTCTTATAAAAAAAAAATCTTTGGGAGGGAGACTAGGGAGATGAGACGTGATCTTCTCTTAAGACAATTTGAAGTCCAGCGAGAGACACTTTAACTTGCTCCCAGCTCTTAAAACAACGACAAGCAAAACACGCAGCTCGCCAGCAGCAGAAACCCAGCAGATGATCCGACCAATTCTCCCCCCACCCCCCACCCTAACCCACCACCCCCCCCCCCCCCCCCCCCTACTCACAACGAGAGTGGCAGAGATGCAAGGTGGCAAAAGGATAGCTGCTGTACAGGCTTTAAAATTTATCAATGGGCAGTGCGACAGTGGCAACAGCAGCAGAAAGCCAGCAGATGATCTGGTTATACATCCTGCGAGAAAGAGATTTAACCACGCCCGGGGCTGGAAATAAAGGACAAGTATTGTTTTTACAATGTCACGCGAGACAAGGCAGTGAGACATCATTTAAAACAAGTCCACGGATATCTAACCTAGCAGTTGTTGGATTGCTGTTGGCGGACACGCTTCATGTGCTCCCAGCTCTTAAAACAACGACCAGTGACGATCAAAACACACAGCTCGCTAGCAGCAGAAAGACATCCGATGATCCGACCGCTTCTCCTTAGCTTGTGTTCAGCCGCACCCCCTTCACAACGCGAGCAGCGTTATACGTCCTGCGAGAAAGAGATGTAACCACGCCCCGGGGCCGGAAATAAAGGACAAGTATTGTTTTTACAAAAGTTTTAAAGTAAAAGTGAAAATAATGCATATGTAACAATTCCCATGAAACTAACAATCTCTCTCTCTCTCTCTCTCTCTATCTATATATCTATCTATATATATATATATATATATATATATATATATATATATATATATATATATAAAAAATAACCTAACTGTGGTGTATCACACCTGAGTTCAATTTCCGTAGCCACCCCCAGGCCTGATTACTGCCACACCTGTTTCAATCAAGAAATCACTTAAATAGGAGCTGCCTGACACAGAGAAGTAGACCAAAAGCACCTCAAAAGCTAGACATCATGCCAAGATCCAAAGAAATTCAGGAACAAATGAGAACAGAAGTAATTGAGATCTATCAGTCTGGTAAAGGTTATAAAGCCATTTCTAAAGCTTTGGGACTCCAGCGAACCACAGTGAGAGCCATTATCCACAAATGGCAAAAACATGGAACAGTGGTGAACCTGCCCAGGAGTGGCCGGCCGACCAAAATTACCCCAAGAGCGCAGAGACGACTCATCCGAGAGGTCACAAAAGACCCCAGGACAACGTCTAAAGAACTGCAGGCCTCACTTGCTTCAATTAAGGTCAGTGTTCACGACTCCACCATAAGAAAGAGACTGGGCAAAAACGGCCTGCATGGCAGATTTCCAAGACGCAAACCACTGTTAAGCAAAAAGAACATTAGGGCTCGTCTCAATTTTGCTAAGAAACATCTCAATGATTGCCAAGACTTTTGGGAAAATACCTTGTGGACTGATGAGACAAAAGTTGAACTTTTTGGAAGGCAAATGTCCCGTTACATCTGGCGTAAAAGGAACACAGCATTTCAGAAAAAGAACATCATACCAACAGTAAAATATGGTGGTGGTAGTGTGATGGTCTAGGGTTGTTTTGCTGCTTCAGGACCTGGAAGGCTTGCTGTGATAGATGGAACCATGAATTCTACTGTCTACCAAAAAATCCTGAAGGAGAATGTCCGGCCATCTGTTCGTCAACTCAAGCTGAAGCGATCTTGGGTGCTGCAACAGGACAATGACCCAAAACACACCAGCAAATCCACCTCTGAATGGCTGAAGAAAAACAAAATGAAGACTTTGGGAGTGGCCTAGTCAAAGTCCTGACCTGAATTACAACAATTTTGCAAAGATGATGGGCCAAAATTCCTCCAGAGCGCTGTAAAAGACTCATTGCAATATATATATATATAAATATAATATCCGGTAAACCAAACACATTTTGTGTGACAAACATGCAAAAGAATAAGAAATCAGGAAGGGGGCAAATAGTTTTTCACACCACTGTATATAATATAAATATAATATCCGGTAAACCAAACACGGGGGTGGGCGAGCGAAGCAAGCAGGGGGCGGAGCCCCCTAGTATTTTAATGTTTGCCATAACTGCATTTATGAGATCACATTTTTAATTAATTTGATTCAATGTATATTAAGTTTTTGCAAAAAAAAAAAGTGCATTCTGGAAATACACAGTACTACAGTATATATACTTAAAGCTATCAGAAGGCATGATCATAGCAGTTCAACTCTAGACCAAAAAATCAAAACCAAGCAGTTTGCACAAGTGTTTATACTAAACCCAAAGAGAGAAAATGTCAGCTAGCTTAACATATCAATGGACTGATTAAGTGTTTGACTCCTGGCAGCAAAACGGACAATGCAGATCCAAACCTCACAACCAATGACAAATAAGTAGACCCAATGTTTGCCTTTGTCTGAGTGCAGTTGTAATTATGTCCATAAATAGATGCGTAATGACATTATAAATATGGACTAAGTGTTGACAGAGAACACTATTAGATTGGTTTGAGGCTTCATCCTATGATTCACTTCAACGTCTCTCACACACAAGCTGTAAATGCCTCCTCTTTCAAGCCAGTACAGTTCCACTGCATACCATTGCCAGTTAAACTGTGGATTAAAATCTGTGTTAATTCAAATTCTAACGTAATGGACAGTAACACAAGGACAACTCAATCTTTATAGTCTCAGCCCAGTATACAATACAGAGGGACCTAAAGAGATACTTTTACAGTACCTTCTGCATTTAATAAAATGTGCTCTGCGGCTGAACTTGTACCCTGAGGTTTTTCCTTTTAAAGGAAATGAGAAGTCAATGCATAGTAGAAGTCTCTGTCCTTACATCTGCATTGGCAAGAGCCCCCTTGGTTTATATCCAAAACGAAAGTGTCAGTGAGGACCTAGTAAGAACCTATTAAATAAACATTGGAGTGCTGTGGTTTTATCAAGCAAACACCCAATAAAATGATTACATGATAGGAAAAGGCTTGGGCTGAAGTACAAACCATTCGTCATAAATCAGGATAATGTTTTTTGATTTTTCCATTGCTTTTAACACTGTTTTCCCTCTTTGACCAGGGAAAAGGCTCAAGGTTTTGAATCATTATGCCCACGCAATGTCCTAGATCTCCTAGGACTACCTGACCAACAGATAGCAGCTTGTGAGACTGAGGGACTGTGCAACTCCTGAAAATTGTATGCCATTATGAAAAAAATCCCCTCCAGGGGGCTCTCTCTTAGAGCACTTTTAGAGGGAGGCTCATTACACCATACTGTGCTGAGAATAGCCTCTGGGGGTCTTTTTTGATGTACTCATTAATTCATTTTGAAACATCTACACAGGATACATCTCTGTTTATCTATCTATCTATCTATCTATCTATCTATCTATCTATCTATAGACTGATTGATTGGCTGTATTATCTGTCCTGTCAATCTGTATTTTTTTTTTTGTTTCTGCTGCTGTATGCATCTAAATTTCCCCATGTGATTAATAAAGTTTATCTAATCTTAAACTTTATTAATTAGATTATTGTATTATCTAATCTTAATACAATAATTAATGGCAATTATCATTTGTCGTATTGTTTGTGGGACAATTACTACACTTGAAGTGAAAAGGCACCTAACAACATGAAAATGAACATGGACATCAGTTCAGAAACTGGTGCAAGCAGGCTTGGAATTTATCTTATACAGCACCTTTTCTATCTATATCGTTCTGTCTTTTGCATGTTATGTCATCCTTCTGTTGTGTACTGGCATGTCACCATTCATCCATTTCTATGTTCATTTTCTAACCTGCTCATCAGTTCAGGGTCACAGAAAGCTTGAGATATTGTGTAAGCATTGAAGACCAGGTGGCAACCAACCCTTCATGGGGCACCAGTCCATAACAGGGCACACTTATGCACACACCTGTTCTCCCTCCAATAAAGCCAATTTAGAGATGCCAATTAACCTAACAAACTTTTTTTTATATACAGAAAAACAAAAATGCATTTTGTTACAACCTAAAATGCACCACATGCCCAATTTGGTTTTGCATTTCACCAGGTAACAAATAAAACCGTGAATGCCCAATGTGTCACCTTATTTTTCAAAAACAAGTCATCTCCAGAGGAGAAAAGGGGCATACTTTTGGTGCCAATTCAGAATGCAGAGCAACAATCTATCAGTGTGGTGCAAGAGTTTATGAACATCAACAATACATGTTTATACAATTTCACTAATTTTTTTTTTTATATATTCAAAAAATGAAAATACTTTTTCTCTTTTAACATAAGACATCAAATAATTTCTGCCTGTATTTTTATCTGCAGTATTTTTTACTTCTTCCAGAGAAAAGGACAGATGCAAATTTTATCATGTTATAATAATTTAGAATTGTTCACCCAGCTTCTAAAATAAAATAAATAAATGCATCTATCCATTTTATGTCATTGTAACCCATATCTTAGGGTGAGCCAGAGCTCTCCATTGCAAGGCACACTCCTGCATATAAAGCTTGGGATGTCAGTAAAAAAAAAAATCACAGTATCCAAAGAGAAAAAAAAACATCTTTTTTTTCTCTTCCTAATGTTTCGTTACTTTTTGTATTTACAAGATCAGCTGTTTAAAAATTCTTTTTTTTCTTTAAATTATTATCTTTAACCACCTGAACTATAAACATCTTATCTGCAGCACCCTTCATAATTCTAACCTACCATTCAAACCTGTCATGCTCCATTGCAACAGGAGTCAAAGCCTTTATAGGGAGATATCATATGTGCATACTTTAAACATTTTATTATCACCCAGGGGTTTCTTTATTTCCCAAAAATATTTATACTGAACATTTGATGAGTGCAAGGAAAATTAGACACAAACGTGTATACCTATTATGCATTATTATTCTTCTTATTCTTTATTTAGCCAACGCCTTCATCTAAAGCATCTTACAAAAACAAATCATTATATACAGTATATACAAAATAAAAGATTAGAAAGTAAAAGTTGACAACCAATAAAAACAAAATTCAAAGATGAGCACAAACAATGTAGTACTACAGTTAGATTATGGGTGGAAAAACTGAAATTCAAATAAAGCCAGTGTTACTTGATAGTTGATTGGTCAGGACAGCTGCAGATATCCCAGAGAATATCAAAGCAATACACAGTCTAAGCAACCCAAGGTAGCTTGTAGAGATAACCACACATTTCACTTGTTTTCTTCATCATCATCACTAACATGTCTCTCTTTATATTCTCAATGCCTCTAAGACCATCAAAGAAAAGCAGTGGGACCCAAAGCCTGTTCTTCAAGCTTGGTTCTCACATCATTCCAGTACTTTCAAAGCCAAATCACTTTGTAATCCGACACTTTATCTTCTCACATGGCTTTCTTCCCTTTTCACTTTCTATGGCTTTGTTTACTCGCCTTTTTCCACGCACACTTTGTATTTCTCCATGCCCTCCATGAATTTTTAGTGTCCTCGTTCACCACTGAACAACATAACTTACAAAGTCTTAGCCTCCAAAATGCTGGCTTTCCAACTTTCTTCTTTCACCACTCAGTCACTTATTTTTCCTTTTGGTAATATATGCCAACAGTGTCATTCTTTGACTGCTTTACATGATACTTATTTTTTTACCGAGGGTTCCATGATACTTGTGCCAGTGAAAAACAAAATATATTTTATGGCAGTGGGCTCAGCAATGCAAAAAATAAATAAATAAAAAAACAGTGACCCTGGAGTACCAAAAAACCACCACTCAGACAAATATCAATTCGTGCTTTTACACATTTATTGAAGACACATAAAATGGTTAAAGAAAAGCTAAATCATGGATCCACCCTACAACAACAGGAAGAAAAAAAAGCAAAATGCATTTCAATTTCAGTAAAATACAATGAGTTACTGAGAGCTTAAATCTCCCACTGCACCATATGAAACTATGTGAAATATCGCAGTAGTCATTAGGTGGAATACCAGAGCAACACTTTTAAAATCTTGAGTTCATGCTCTAGCAAATTAGTTTGATTGGGAGTCCAAAGGAAATATCAACTCGACTTACAGGGCTATCTAATAAAGTCACCACTCAATTGATTATCTATTGAGCCACTGAATTACTGTACTCATGCAACATAACTAAAAAATAATAAATATCCTGAATACATATACATAAATGTATTGCGTGCACTCCCCTTGAGAAACTAAAACAGATCATCCTCTAGTCTACTCCTGCTCTGGTAAAAGAAGGCAACTAAATGGAGCAATGAGGTTCAACATGAGTCATTTGAGTCATTATAGACTGAGAAGTAGAAGATGCCAGACATGGATTCCTTACAGCTATATAGTGAGAGGTTGACTGTAATAATAAAAGCTCTTCTGCTTCAAACTGCGGTTTTCATAATGCATATGTGTTTATACACAATGTTACCAATAAAATGTGTTACTACAAAACATTAAAAAAAAGACTATTTGCTTCCTTGTCGATCATAAGTTAATGGTAAAGTAGATCTGTTTATCAGTTTATCTTGTGTGCACAAGATCCTGCACATAGCAACAGTGTTTACTTTTCAAAAGTAGGGAAAGCATCTGTAAGTGTAACTGGCCATCATCTTGCAACAGCAGTCGCCAAGGTAGTTCTAAACAATCATTACCTAGACTCAGTGTTATTAATGATGCAAAAGATATTTCATAAGATCAAGTCAACAACTATTGCACAATGCCAAATGTTTTAACGTAACCATGAATTCCTGGAGCTTAACTTCTAAAACTGGCATCAGTACGTGCATGCTTATTTCGTTACTTCATTCAAACACTCACCAACAACCCTAAAAAAAGTGCCAGCAGTTCACAGATCTTCAGAAATTTTCTTGCGTCTTACCTGATAATGTCATCGTTGTGTCCCAGGAAGAACTTCTGCGTGTGCTCTCTGGTGTTGTAGACTACTCCGACCCCTGCTACGAAATACACCACCTCCTTTCCCGCGGTGTAGTACAGGTTATTACGGCATTGGTGGCCCCTGTAGCCATAAACCCACTCGAGCCGAAGCTGGCATCGGGGAGCTGTCCTATCCGCCATGATTTTTTTTTAAATTATTTTAATGTCTCCGTTTTTTTTATTTGTACGCCTGCAACTTATAAGAAAGATGTGAGACAAGGAGGAGCCAAAACCTCAAAAGTAGCCAAGCGGAACCCTTTCTTATCTACCTAAATAATGATCTCCCTTCCTTTGGACATATAGTGGACATGCAGTCATTTATCGCAGCTACCTATCAAACAGTCAGTATATACCATTTACGAGGATGCAGATCATTTTTTTTTATTATTAAGGATAATGTCTGTCGTAAAAGTACATATATTATTGCATATTAAAAATCAGCGACGGTTTATTACTCGCAAGTTACATTCAGGGTTCGAGCATGTCCCAGTCGTTTAACTTTCTGTTAACAGACGTCTGAGATTCCTTTTCAGTGTTCTTATGCATAGAATGCCGCCGACCTCCTACAGATTTCTAGCAGTCGGTAACATTTTCCCTTCAAAATTTCAGCCTCCTGTCTGGCAGATGCAATATTTGCTCGTAGAGGGAAAAAAAAGGTCGTGGACTGCCTCTGTCAACTAATCCTCAAGACTAATCCTCTACCCCACTATCAGCCATCATCACTGCCGAATATGAATTTTTGTTAATCTATTAAACATACAACGGGAAGAGCGCGATTCGTAGTCTACTGCTTAAGATATGATTCGGTAAAGCTAGGCGATGCTCACGTTCCGTAACGCCAATGCGAGAAGCACGTCTGATGCCCACTGTACAACCTGCCTCTTCAACTACTACGAGCCGCGTTTGCTGTTAAAGACGCTCCAAAATGCTAATTTACTGTTAACTTCGTTGACATGAAAAATAATTAATCACTTCCCACTCGCAGCCGCTCTCACCGCGTCCTGTCTCCTTAATCCTCATCCCAAACGGATGGTTAGCAGAAGACCCTCTTCACTAAATTATCATTGCATGCAGAATAAGATATAGCTGCTTCTGTCAGGAAGCGAGAGGGCGAGCGAGAGAGAGAGTGAACGTAAGAAACCCCGTAGCGTGGAAAGGAACATCCAACGAAATTTCAACGTACGAAGCAGACGACTATGCAGATGCGGTCCTGATATTTCTACGTAGCGACTTCGTGAATAGCAGCTTTGGTTTCTAGGTGAAAGTGGTACATGGTTACCAGGACGCCATGATGGCTGCCGACCGTTGAGATTACAGCGACGGGCGCCTCTGTGCATCATGGGAACTGTAGTATCGATTGAAAACGCCTGTCCAGTTTCAGAGTCGCAGGAGGCGGCAATAATAACTACAAAGTCCATAATCACTCACTCGAGCGTTGTCCAAGGTTCTTAACCAAGGAAACCGAATACAAGCTGTTGGAAAATTATATTTGCTCGATTGCAGTCAACAGAGACCGTGAAGGGAGGGGGAGGGGAGCGGTTTGAATGTAGAATCGATGTTATAAAAACAGAACTGCACATGAAATAACAGAGGTGTAATACTTTATACCTTTAAAATGCACCTGGAGATATTGCGTCCGTCCAGTAATAAAGTAGTAGAACTGTGACGAGGACATGTCATTCAGAACAAAAAGCTCATCCACCCTACTCGCCTAAATTATCCAAAATAACATCAACTTGAGATTTGGAGGTTCCCACAGCCCCAACTCCCACCATACTTCTTGGTAATCTATGTCCTTTTGCTTTTGGTTCTTTCCGTGAAGGAAATCTTTCTAAAATTCACACGAAAATTCCCCTTAACAAGCCTCCAAGGGACAGACCGGCACATGGTTGGAGGCTTTTTAGAGGAACGATTCTAATTTATGTTAGAAAACAACGAGAGCAAATCAATTGTCTGAAGCATCATTATTTACAAAGTTATCCTTCTAAATACACACACTGGAGAAATTGCGATTTTTTTTTGTATTGCACCCTTTTCAGTGGACAGGATAAGACCATAGAAGAGTCATTCAAATTAGTTTAGGTTGCCAGTATTATATAATAATGAAAAGGCACAAAACGCCATATAGCATATGTTGTCACAGACAACATGGACTCAGAGGTGACAGATGCTCATCATTTTTGAAAGAAATTCGTAATTATAGTAATAAAAGAAGGGGTAATGCAAGTCACTGGTGAGGATTATCTGCACAGCTAAAGGATTCATCCCAATGACTTATGGGGTAGCGGACTGGTTTTTCCTCTGTCTGTTGGCTTCCTTTCACTTTCTAAAATAACTTTGTCTCTTTCTTTACCTTCAGAGTCTGGCCAGCCTTCTTCCCTGACAGATATCTTATTTATCTTGCCAAATCAAAACCTAACTTTCTGTGGCTGAAGGTAACCAATTTAACCCAGAGTTAGGACTGGGTTCAGGATTAACAACCAGAATTGCTTCTGTGGTTGTAATAGTCATACAAAGGGTTCAAGCTGATGTATCATAGCACCCTTTAGCAGTTCCTGATCTCCCTTCAACCCTGAGTTTTCATATTCAATAAAGAAACTTGGTGTGCTTAATTGATCCTCAGTTTCGTGTCCTTGCAAGTAGCCAGCAGGACCCCAGTAACTTTTGTTAGGAAATCTGTACAATTGACTAACAACTGGCGGTATCACAGAATAACCTCAGTACTTTCCAGGAACATTCTGCCGTTAAAGCCAAAGAAGGATATAAAGGAGGTGAAAGGAGGTGAATTAATGAACTAGGATGGCATTTTGGATTTTGTGCTTTTAAGGTGTGCAAGTTGGTAAATCATCCTACCATTTAGACAGGGAAAAGAACTGTAATAGGTATAAGTAGCGAAGCAACCAGGATTTTCTTTGTCGTGTGTTTCTTTTGCATTAATGATTTTGGTGTACATTGCTATTTCTGGTTCCAGGTTAATTATGGTGACACAAAGGGTGCCCTTTGCTTAGTAGTTTTACTTGGTATACTGTAGTAGACAAGCAACCTCATTAAGTAGACAAGATCAAAACATATGCAGGTAGGCCCAAAAAAGAAGTGGGGGTTTGTATCCATTCTGTTATAAAGTATATTTTGTATTCTTCCAGTGCTCATCCATCCCTTGAGCATTTTTGTTAATAGAAGTGCAATTTATGTACTGTATATATATATATATATATATATATATATATATATATATATATATATATATTATATATATATATGTATGTGTGTGTGTGTGTGTGTGTATGTGTGTATATATATATATATATATATATATATATATATATATATATATATATATATATATATATATATATGGTTGAAATAGTTTAGTGTCAAATAATGCAAAGAGTACGCAACACGTGTTTCGCCCTAATTCTGGGTTCATCAGGCGTACACACTCTACTGCACTCCCTCTCTGGAATCGAACCTCGGACGTCAGCGCCAGAGGCGATGCCCCTAACGTTGCGCCACGGCGTGTGGTTCGTTTATTTGACAGCATGTAGATCGGGGTAATTACATTCACGGCATTCGTAGTCTGTGTCACAATCTGATTATATGGGTGGTTACCTACCAGGTAACGTTTGTGGTTGGCCAGCAAGTCTGCTAACAAGCGTTACCTGGTAGGTAACCACCCATATAATCAGCAATATATAATATATATATATCTCGCTGGGATGTGGGAGGAAACGTTATTAAATTTGAAAATAAATAATTTAAGGATGTGGTCATTAACTAACTAAATTGCACTACAGGGAGTTTAAAAAGGACAGTTTCAGTATGATTGTCATTTACTTTGGATAAGATTAAAGTCACATGTCCCCTGAAGATACATTACTGCATTTACATACTGCTACTGTATAAAAGACACCAGATCTTCATTTAAATAAAGAAAAGACTTTGCTCTTCTTTTACATTTATATGTTGAAATTGTTTCTCATCCAATTTCAAATTAGAATGCGATTTTTACATTTTATTTCCCCCCATTATCAAGCAGTTTCTACACTTCAGCAAACTTCCTGTGATTTGAGGTGCACTTATAATAATGCTACTACTGAACATCAGAAGGACTGGCAGTTCTATAATGATTTGACAAACCATGCATGGGATTAATAATGGTAATTTCTGCTGCCTCATCTACAAATGGGCTTCTGCCAGAGACTTTACTAAATCTTAATTAGCAAAATGTCATTATGCTTTAAAAAGATAGATACTACAATAGAATAAAATGTGAAAAAGTAACAAATACATTAAAAATAAGGTTAAATAAGCCAATGTCTTTAAATATAAAATCCTTTACTCCATATATTGCAGGGGATAAAAGGCAAAACTAGGACTTTTATCTTGAGATAATCAGGCTATCAAGAAGCAATTCATCTAGATGTTCCTTAGATACCCAGTGTCCTGCAGTCATTTTATTTTTAGCATAGGCATAAGACTTCTGTAAATATATAATTTTGGGGCTAATTATGAGCAATGAGAGACAAAACAATCAATTTGTTACTGATGTGCTGTACTGTGTGTGAAAATACCCATTTACGCAGCTGCCAAGGGAACATTGCATATTGTCAGCTTTAATTTCTACAAAGAGCTATTTGCTCCATGTTACAAAGACTGACCCTTAGAATCCCACAATGTGGCAGGGTGAAAATGTTTATGGGAAGAAAATAAAAGCACTGGGTGATTTTCTTTGTGTCTTAGTTGATGAACTGGACACGTAGCTCACACAGAATTAATTGTGTTTTTTTTAACTAATATATAATAAATGGAGAAGTAGTTCCAGTGCTGAGTTAACTGAACAATCAAAATTAAATAATCAAATTAAATATCTGATAGCATATCCTTTGCCTCCAAAGAATTTGCCTACAGAAACCATACTTGGGACATGTTTGCTTTTGGACAGCAAAAGTTAATTTGAACAGAATTCTGCCCAATACACTTTGTCTGTTCTCTGTGGCTTTTAACAAAACACAACAGGCTCAGAAACTCTTAATGTACTTCAGGGTGGTGGGAGGCTGCATTTAGTACTGCTGGGTGCAGGTATAATCACACACACCAACACTTAACACATGCTCCTACACTCACACTGGGCCAATTTATAATATCTAGTTCTAACATTCACATCTTTATGTTGTGGGAAGGAAAATGGGAGTACCCATACAAAAACTGAGAGACATTAAGAATATGCAAACTCATCACTATATGTGCAGTGTTGCCACTCTAAAATTTAGGAAGTACATAGACCATGTAACCAAATAAACACAGAAAAACATAGACATGTTTAATAAGGTATACATGGATTTTTATAATTAAACCCAACAGCAGCACGTGTCTGCCAAATAAATCAGAGTGTCAAAAAAACTCATCATATTCCTGATAAGCAGGAAATGTCACATTCAAGCTTAGGAGCAGAACATTAAACAGAACTCATCCTCACTCAAATCAACAACTTTAACTTTACATTTTTCTCTTTGTACTTTTTCAGTTTCTCTCAACATCGTTTATGGCCCCGTCCTTCTTTATACATCCTCGATGACCGATTTTAATGGTTTCCAAGTATAGCAGTTGATATTTAATGACCTCTCTTGCTATCAGCGCATGACTGACTGAATGACAGACATTATTCATGTGTACAATGCAGGATGTGACATCAAGGCACATGTCACCAATCACAATGACCAAGTTAATTTGGTTATGTACAGACTAGTAATTACATTTTAGAAATGCGCAGAGTTGATAAGTTTTTAAGATGTATGAAACAATACATTTATGTCAAGAAACTGTAGTTCAAGAATTGTGCTAAAATAAATGCATGATTGTGATGAAAAAACATAGACAGGAACAGAAAAGAACTGTGGTCCTCTAGGATTTTATCATCCTCCTCGCCCGGTGTGTCATTCTCCTTCGGTTGCTTTCTCCGCTCCCGAACCCCCAGTCTTGCATGTGGAATGGAGAAACATGTCCACTTAAACAATGCAGGAACTGCTCCCTTCTTCAACAGTCACTGCCCTGTCTCGGACCCTGGCACGCAAAAATCCCCTTTTTAAAAAAAAATGTCGGCTTCAATCTCGAGTATAGGGACTAACTGTAAATCTCTCTTCTCTCTCTCTCTCTTTCTCTCTGGATAGCGACAATCCATTTAGATCGGGTTTTCACATCAGAGGGAAATGTATGAAAAATAAGTACCTTATTGTACTTACTGGAAGCGTGACATAAAGGTACACAACAGTGTTCAGCTATGGAACTATCTGTATGCTGAAACTTAAACTTCTTTTTCTTGGACATTGTCGCCACTAAACAAAAAAATCACAACTGTAGTATGGACAACGGAAATGACTGAACGTGCCGAGATTTCACCTGAAGTGCAGTATGTCGGCACTGTCGCGTGCATAGCCTAAACAAGCTTTCAGCCAAGGTATAGAAGGCTATCAGACCAGTGACGTGTGGTGAGGTTCTTTGCTGGTGAGGCACTGACTCCTTCAGAGTGACATTTACAAATATATGAACCCCAAAGAGTAGCTTATTCACTATTCAATTGGCAGCACGCACATGGCTACTGGTTATGTTTCATATCTCATCAGCATTCTTTACACACACACAGGTAAGGCGCAGATTTGGCTAAGAAAGAACGTTACATTTATAGTGGCAAGAAAGAGCGCATTTGCTCTGCACCCTCCATTTGTTCTAAATTTGCTGTCGCAATTCCACAATTCACACTCATTCACTACAAATGAAAGTATTGAGTGGCGTACAATAAAAGCGGATTTCAATTTTGACCTTAATAAAATATTTAGTTGTTTGTAAAAAGCTTTTAATTCTGATGTTTTAATCAATTTTAATGAAGACTGTTCAACAAAAGGATAACAAGAAAAACAAAAGAATATTTTATTTAAGGTCAAAATTTAGTTTTTAAATATTGGATTGTTTTCTTCTTGGTGTCTTCCCATTTTTATTTTTTTTTTTTTTTATAAAATTGAAAACCGTTTACGGTCTCACCTTAATTTGTAAATGAAGTCCATGCGCCTGTCCTTCTCCACAAACATCTCTGTCACTTTCTTGTAAAAGTCCTTGTTATTTTCCTTTAGTTTTAAAAATTTTAATCTTCCATTTTGGCAGTCAGTTGGAACAAAAAATAAAAATAAACTGACTGCTGCGATGCACTTGACATTCTGATACGCTAACTTACTGGTGCCCAGAGCCTCTGTGTAGCACAGCAGCAGCTCACAGGCGCCCCCTTCAGGGCTACACGGTATTGTCTGCCTCGCCTTGTGCCTTTTCACTGTGGTTTGATGTCCAATCAGCAAGACTAAATATGTCACACACATTCATTAAAAATATTAGCCAGACTGTGGAAAGTCAGAGTGTATAATAAACATGTCTGCAGACATTATATTGGCGACACACAGAGAGACAGCAACAGGCATGCGCCAACTGCATGCATCAGCCCAGTGTGTGAGGGAGAGCGCAGTCTGAGGTGAGGTGAGGCTCATCACTGCTGCACCTCACATTTCTCCCCTGTATTTGAACAGGAAATGCATCAATTCAGCGATTTTTGACTATAAAAATGATCACAATTATTGGAATCCTACAGAAAACAAATTTATAGTACAGACCAGTAGACCCATTTATTTTATGCTATCATTATTAGTTTTTTACTTTTCATGATGACCGGTGAGGCAGACCTCACGTCCCTGTATCAGTACGCAGCTCCTGCAAATAACCAGATAAAAAGTGAGAATTTGACTTACAGCCATTAAAGGTGCTCCCCTCATGAGCAAAACAGTATTCTGCTATTGATGTGTATAATTGTTTACAAAGAACATGAGAGAGAGAGAGACCTGTGTCAAAATAAATACCAGTATATTACTGCCATCAAGAAAAATTGCAGTCAGCAAGTGAGAATCCTCACAATGAGTTTCAGGTTGAAATTGAAAACATATCCTCAAAGGACTAACACCACCTGACATGCATCATCAAGTGAAGACATTCATTTATGACTCAATGGGGAAGAGCAAAAAAGAGAGAAAAATGTTGAGGATCTACACATGGACATCATGCCTCATCATCTCAAAGCTCTAATGAGAGCTCCCCATAATGGTGGTATGGCCAGTGAATAATATGGCAACATGTAACTCTCTTTACATACGGTTTGAATTAAATGGGGAGATCGGTGCCTCCCCTGCGGTGGGTTGGCACCCTGCCTGGGATTGGTTCCCTGCCTTGTGCCCTGTGATGGCTGGGATTGGCTCCAGCAGACCCCCGTGACCCTGTTTGGATTCAGCGGGTTGGGAAATGGATGGATGGATAGGTGCCTCCCACACTTTTTCTTACCTTAGAGTATTTTTACTACACTATTTATATCTTTATTAATTTAACATGTGTATAATCATTATCATACAATCAATGATTATTTTGTGCCCTAGGCCAATCTTTTAGTGTGTCAACCGACTGTTTGGTAGTTAATTTTTTCCCCCCTTATGATCTGCACCCCAGGCGAATGCCTAATTAACCTTAATGGTGGCACTGGCGCTGCATACAATGCATTGTATTGTTAATGCTTTGGTGACACAATTTTTTTTTGTTATGCCATTAAAGCTATTTAGTGGGCAATGGGATTCAAATATTTTTTTTTCAGTTCCACTCTTCATTCTTTATAACTTATCCCAGTTTTAAAAGAAGTAATAATTTCAGTCATCAGTAGATGACTAAAATTATCAAAGCCATACAACTCATTGAAATGGCACACTACCTTGGGATAACCTGATGTTTTTATTCTACCCTACAGCTATCTAATGTCATGTGTCATGTCTGTATAATGTCATCATTGTGCAATTCTATTCAAATATTTAACTGTTTCAGCAACTGATGCATTTTGGTGCATTTCTGTTTTTTATTGTTAATGAAAACTATAAAAGTTAGTCATTTTCCAACCCGCTATATCCCAACACAGGGTCACGGGGGTCTGCTGGAGCCAATCCCAGCCTGCACAGGGTGCAAGGCAGGAACAAATCCCGGGCACCGCAGAAAACTATAAAAGGCTGGACAAAATTAAAGAAAAGCTGACTATTCAATGTTCTGTTTCCACTAAGGTGCACATGTGCATGAACTTGTACAACATTTTGTAGTAGCTCACAAAAACGTAAGTGAATGAGCCAACCCCTCTACTTTGCAAAAGTTTACAAGGGTGGAACAACACAACAAAAATCAATTATTAAGATTTGGGATGTCTGGGAAACCCATTGGTGAGTTCTTTGAACATCAAACTGATCCAATTAGCTTCTCTTATGCCCTACCGTCAAGAACATTATTCATTCACAGTTTGATGGTTATTTACTTTCAAGTGTTATGGTATGGGAAACATAGTGAAGCAAAGCTCAGAGACCAAATATTTCAAGAAATAACCCTGATGTGAAGGAGAAAGCCCTAACATGTGATCTGGGATCAAGCCATTAGATCAGACTGAAACATTTTGGGTTAGGGTGGAATAGGCAGACAGAGATTTAAAACAATGGTTGGAAGATGGACTATACAGGAATCAGAGTCAGAATACCAAGCCAGGATCTTTACCAAAAATGTACTATTTTCACCAAATCCAAAAACACTAATCAAATGTGAAAAACACATGGATGCTCTTTTGCCGTATATCAAAACAAAGCAAATAATGAGACTGATACAGTTTTTTAATTTCTCCAACATCATGGGCAATTTGAAACATGTGCAACACCAACCTTTATACTGCTACTGTAAGTGACGTTGACTGCCAACCATCAAGCCATAGTAACAGGGCTAGAAAAAAACATGGTGATGTGCCAGTACATGGAATATTTTTTAGGTCTTCAAAAGAACATTTAAAGTGAAAAATAATGTTAAGTATAGAATCCCTCATATTCCAAAACCATAAGTGAAAAGCAAGAAAGACAAAAGCGGGTTAACCAAAACTCAAAAGAAATTCTAGACAAAGCGAGGCTGACCGTCATTATAACACACATCTAGTGTTTGCAGAATTACACATATTATGGTCACCAACAAGCTGACTAAATTTGTATGAGAAGTGTGGGTGTTTTGAACACCGCTTGGCAAGAAATGTCTCCTTCTGTAAAATGTGCAAACACAAATAAACACTGGAAGTAAAGTGTGTTAATTAATGTGAACCGTGGAGCTTGCTGGATTAAAATATGGATCTTAACTCGGCCTCCTCTGACTCTATAAGCCTAAACATATTCTCGCTCTTTGTTACAAGCTTTTTTCAGGTGACAAAATACTTTTGATTGGCGTTGCAGCACTTCGTCTTAAGTTCTTGTGTTATTCTTGTCTTTCGGGAGAACCAACTTATGCCCAAATGTAATTTCTACATTCTACCTGATGCTGTCAGGTTAGAATCTGGTGGGTTAGGTGAATTCAGTCATAAAATAATGGATTATTTGTTAAAACAATGTCCATAAAGGGACAATCCAGGCAACTATTGGGCTGGTGGTGGATTTTAGGAGGACCAGGTCCCTCATGGACCACGTGATCATCAGAGGTGACTGTGTGCAGAGGGTGCAGACTTATAAATATCTGGGAGTGCAGCTGGATGATAAATTGGACTGGACTGCCAATACTGATGCTCTGTGCAAGAAAGGACAGAGCTGGCTATACTTCCTTAGAAGGCTGCCATCCTTCAACCTCTGCAATAAGATACTGCAGATGTTCTATCAGACAGTTGTGGCGAGCGCCCTCTTCTACACGGTGGTGTGCTGGGGAGGCAGAATAAAGAAGGACACCTCACGCCTGTACAAACTGGTGAGGAAGGCAGGCTCTATTGTAGGCATGGAGCTGGACAGTTTGACATCCGTGGCAGAGCGACGGGCGCTGAGCAGGCTCCTGTCAATCATGGAGAATCCACTGCATCCACTAAACAGTATCCTCTTCAGACAGAGGAGCAGCTTCAGCGACAGACTGCTGTCACCGTCCTGCTCCACTGACAGACTGAGAAGATCGTTCCTTCCCCACACTATGCGACTCTTCAATTCCACCCGGGGGAGTAAATGTTAACATTTATACAAAGTTATTGTCTGTTATACCTGCATTGTTATCACTCTTTAATATTGTTTTTTATCAGTATGCTGCTGCTGGAGTATGTGAATTTCCCCTTGGGATTAATAAAGTATCTATCTATCTATCTCTCTCTCTCTCTTTAGAATCTGACTCCAATACAGAATTGTGATTTTATAGTAATCTTAAACCAAGTTTATATATTTTTAAATAATTTTACATGTATGTAATGCAATATTCAATATCTTTGCATTTAAATCGCCTGCACAATTTATTTATTTATTTTACACTGGTGGTAATGAGCACCAAAATACGATGGAAAACTCAAGAGTGTTGGATTGTAAGAGAAAATGCTATAGGATTGGTGTAAATGGAGAAAAACTGAATTAACAATACTAAATGAATCCTGTTGTGCCTCAGCAACCCTAATTTAAATTCATTCACTGAAATAAGTTTACCTGAACTTCGTAGATTAATTTAAGCCTTCCACTTGTGTCCTTGACCAGGTCCCAGCAGGATTTTTTAAAGAAATCTCAGATGTTCTCATTGATTGTGTACTTGACAGTAGATACCAGGGTCTACCCAATCTAAAGACTGCAGAATTTACACCCTGCTCAAGAAAAATAATCTCCATTCCTCTGTGCTTGACAACTTTGGTCTATTTTTAACATGCCTTTTTACGTAAAATTCTACAAAATAGTTTTTCAGCAGTTAAATGACTATTTAAAGAAACACTCTAATCTTGGTAAGTTTCAATACGGTTTTAAAACAAAGTACAGTATAGAAACTGTACTGGTTAACGTAGCAAATGACTTGCGGATTAATGCTGACAGAGGCCACGTATCTGTTCTTGTTCTATTAAACCTGAGCGCAGTGTTGGACACCACAGACCGCAGTATTCTAATAAATCATCTTAGCCAATGGGTAGTCCTGTCTGTCGTAAATTGGTTTCGGTCTTATTTAATACATAGATAATTCTTTGTTAGTTGTGGTGATTGTAGTTCAGGGATCCCTGATATTGTATATGATGTACCCCAAGGATCTACTCTGCACCCCATTTATTAATTTCCACTTCTGTCTGTCTGCTTTTCACGAGAGAACTACTTTAGATTGGGTTCCAGTTGATTTTGCGACCTCTCTCATTACGCTAAATATCGTAGTTTGGTTACAGCACCGATTTATTCTCGTAAATCCGAGAGAGATGCAGCAGGCTGAGGGGAGGGGGGCAGGGCCCACAAAGTCAGAGAGGTGAGATTGTGTTGGTTTGGACATGTGCACAGTAGAGATGTTGGGTATATTGGGAGAAGGATACTAAGGATGGAGCTGTGCAGGCAAGAGGAAAAGAGGAAGGCCTAAGAGAAAGTTTGTGGATGTGATGAGAGAGGACATGCAGGTGAAGGGTGCAACAGAGCAAGATGCAGAGGACAGGAAGATATGGAAGAAGATGATCCACTGTGGTGACCCCTAGTGGGAGCAGCCCGAAAGACGAAGCAGATAAATTAACTTAATTTAGAGTAAGTGAAGTTTTTTTGTCCACCTTGGCCATCTGACCTTAACAAAGGACTGAAATTTAGAATCTTAAAAAAAAAAAAAATTCTATATTTTAAGGACTCTATTTCTCTTAATTATATATATATCTCTTATTTAAGTATGCATAATTGTATTTATATTTTGTTAAATGTTTATTCATTAACCACCCAGTGCCTATCTTACCTCCTCCCTGAACTCAACTTTTCAGTCTTCCTTTTTCAGCTTTCACCATTTGATCGTTGGCTCTACCTCCACTCTTCTCGTCTTTTTGATCTTCACTCTTATCCTACAGACCACTATCCTGTACTGCCTACCTACGCTTTCCCCTGCCACCACTTTGCAATCTACAATCTCCTTAATTATTCTTATCTAAATTTAATTTTATTTTGCATGTGACTACTTCTTTGACATGTTGTAAAGCACTTTAGCATATTCCTTTGTGTGAAAATATGCTATAGGAGTAAATTTTAATCTTGTTGATAAGCAGAATACAATATATCTAGTTAACTTTGTGGATTAATAATTGAATGAATAAATTGTTTTATATAAATGGTTTAAATAATCATTCCACTTTAATTAATAAATACATTTTTAAGTGTATTGTGTAATGCAAAAAAAGTACTGCTTTAAAATTTTAAATAATAAACTAAGGGAAAATATACCAATAATTATTTGTTAAGGATCTCTTTGTATACCATGTTGTCAGTTTGCACCTCCTGTTGTAATATGACCAAGCTGTGTGCTGAGCTTACTCTTGAGCATGCAGCGTATAGTTGGCCATGTGAAAAGCAAATCAAGTACGGCAAGACTATGTCAGCTGTGGAGCTCAGCTCAGAGCGAAATGAAATGAGGTGAATGGGAGGGGAGATGATCACGTGACTCCCCCACCGCTCTTAACTCTCCATCTCTCCACGAACACACAAACACAGTCTCTTGGATCCCAACTCTCCTTTATATATATATATATATATATATATATATATATATATATATATAGATATAGATATATATATATATATAGATATAGATATAGAATATATGGATTTTATTCTAGACAAGGGCAAATTTATTTAAAAATGTGCATTTTTTCCATCAAGTGACACAGATGAACACTATATAATAGAAATGTTGTCTTTGACCTTCTTTCCTTTTCTGCAGGAACAGCCTATATAGCCTTTTTTACTTTCTCGTATATGAAGTATAGGGAAAGTATTGTAATTGTCCAAAAATTTGATTTCGAGATTATGATGAATCTCAACATTTTAGACCTCCCTGAGTTTCTCGTATATGAAGTATGGGGAAAGTATTGGAATCCTCCAAAAATTCCATTTTGAAATTTTGATGAATCTCAATGTTTTAGACCTCCCTGAATCCAAAAATACAATTTTTGGAATTCTCTGTGTGTGTGTGTGTGTGTGTGTGTGTGTGTGTGTGTGTGTGTGTGTGTGTGTGTGTGTGTAGGTGTGTTTGTAAACACAATAACTTGAGTATGCTTTCACTCGGGTCAACCAAATTTTACATTGAAGTATTAGGTACAAAACGTAGATTTCTATCAACTTTTGGGCTATTTCTGTTAACCAGAAATGGTATTTTACCTTTTATTCATGCAGCTGCAGAGTCTGATTTATTCAAATTTACGTTTATAATAATTGTTCAATATATTATTGATTTGATTTGATTTGTTGTTGATGGTTCTTTAATGTACATAATATAAAAATATAATCATTGTCTTGCGGTTTACTCCTCAAATATCCATCCCCATATCTGAGTATACAAGAAAGTCGAGGGGAGACGAGTCCCGATTTTTTTACTTTGCACACATGCACACTGATGCAGTCCTACACTAACTACATTGTTCCATTATACAGTAAGGCATGGCTTTTGAAAGTTAATGATAACAGTTGTAATTTTTAAATATATAAACTCTATTTAATATCTGTGGAAAGCGAGCATAACTTTAGATTTTTCAAGGTTTTCTAGGAAGCTTTCAGCAGGTATGAAAAACCCTGAAGCAGAAAAATGAAGTCTACATTAAATCTAATTTAAATTGCTTGGAATCAATAATACATGAGTAATTTAATGTAGTGATTAAATTTGGCAATTTTTTTCTCCAGTATTAAAAATGAGCATTAAAGGTGTCCCCGGCAGTCTGGCTCTGAAATAAAATATTTTCTTTTCATCATTAATTTGCATTTTAATAATGTATAATTTAACATGCACTGTGATTAATTTTACAAAGATTTTACTCATTAACTGGAATGATATATTACATTTTAACTTGCATAGTCAGTTGAAATAATGATACACGAAATTAGAACAGCTTAATATCTTCCAGTGTTAGATTTGGAATATGAATTTTTAAACATGGTCACTTGTCATAGGTAAAACAAGGTACATCTGAACCTAACACTATACCATTTTATTATAAAAATAGACAAAATATGTGAGATGCCTCAGTCATATAATATATAGGCACACACATACACACATGCATATTTAACTGGTCAATTTCTCCCAGTCTCCAGCTACGTTTTCCATATTTAAGATTCTTTTGTCAGGTATAAACTACAAATTTTTAATGTGATCCTTTAAAAAAAGTTTTTTTTTGGAAAGTAAAGACAATACAGAACATCATTAACGAAAGAAGATGTGTTTTCATGGCCGACATACATTGTCCACTAGTTGGACAGACCCTAGTGAACATTATCTTTTCTAACTTGAGATCATACAGACATCCTTACTTCATCATGAATTAGAGAGGTACAGAATCCTTCCATATGGACAAAATTAGGTGGCTACCTAACAACGTAATATAGGCAACTTCATTAAAGTCAAAGCGAACATTATTGTCATCTCAACCATATACAAGTATACAGATAGATGAAATTGTGAAGCTCAGGGTCCACAGTGTAACAACATGAAGTGCAAATAATAAATTAAAAAAATAGAATTAAAATTAAAATTTAAAATTAAAACACAAACAAGACGAGACATTGTGCAAAGACAAGACAGAAGTAGCAGCAATATTGACGTGTAGTAAGCAATATGAACATTGATGCAATGTATGGTATTTGTATGGAAGACTTGCTCGCTTCAGCCGTCTCAGGAGGTGTAGTCTCTGCTGGGGTTGCTTGATTAGTGATGAGGTGTTATGCATCCACGTAAGTTCCTCAGTTATGTGCACACCAAGGAACTTGGTACTCCTAACAGTCTCCACATCTAAACCATTGATGCTGAGTGGGATGTGGGCAGGATGTGATTTTCTGAAGTCCACGATTATCTCTTTGTGTTGTCGACATTGAGAGAGAGAGATTGTTGTTTTCACAGCATGCAGACAGCCATTCCACCTCATCTCTATGCTGTTTCATCATCCCTGCTTATCAGTCCCAGCACCGTCGTATCATCCGCAAACTTGATGATGTGGTTGGTGTTGTGCGTGGCTGTGCAGTTGTGAGTTGGCAGGGTGAAGAGCAGTGGACTAAGCACACAGCCCTGCGGCACTCCAGTGCTCAGTGTGATGATGCTGGACATTACTTAGAATTTACTTTGAGGATGGAAGTTTCAATTAGTACAATCATAAAGAGGATCTATTCAAATTCGGAATGTTTCTGCCAGCATAATAAAAAATTGATTCCTAGCTGAACCTGAGTTGAGAGATTAAGCCAAAACTTGTGGCTGGCGCCTCGTAATACAGTTGGGAATACGTAATGCTTTTTTCAATGCTAGAGTTTACAGATCTTAGATTAAGTCAGATTAATTCCTATCTAGCACAGGTTAAGAAGAAGTATAATTTGCAAGAAATTAAGATATTTTTTGTTTTAAGATGTATTTTTCACAGAATTACGTTTTTTTTTTATATAGAAACCCCCTAAGGATCTAGATAACACATTCATATCAGAAACTAAATGTTCAGCATTTAAATGACATGGGGGCTCTGCCCCCTGCTCGCTTCACTCACCCACCCCCGAGTTTGGTTTACCAGATATACAATGGGAATTGTTATATATGCATTATTTTCACTTTTACTTTAAAACTTTTGTAAAAACGATACTTGTCCTTTATTTCCGGCCCCAGGTGTGGTTTAATTCTGTTTCTCACAGGACGTATAACGCTGCTCGCGTTGGTGGGGGGGATGCACGCTAAGGAGAAGCGGTCAAATCATCTGCTGGCGAGCTGCGCGTCGATCATTTTAAAGCCTGTACAGCAGCTGTCCTTTTGCCACTTCGTGTCTCTGCCGCTCGCGTTATGAAGGGGGGGCTGAACGCACGCTAAGGAGTTGCAGTCGGATCATCTGCAGGCTTCAAACTGGCAAGCTGCATGTTCTGCTTGATGTTGTTTTAAGAGCTGGGAGCACATGATGTCTGACTACCAAAAGCATTCCAACAACTGCTTGGTTAGATGTCCATGAACTTGTTTTAAATGTTGTCTCACTGCCTTGTCTTGCATGACGTTACAGTGTCTCTCGCGGGACGTCAAATTGCAATCTCTTGGCACCAATCTCATGGTTAAGGTCACTGCGAAACACTCCGTGGCCAATCTCTTTCATCTCTGGGATCTTTTAAGTGTCTTCCGAGAAGATCACGTCTCATCTCCCTGGTCTCCCTTCCACCAAGATTTTTTTTTTATAATAGAGAGATAGGAAAAACACATCATTTGCTTTTAAGGATTTAATCAGCAGGAATGACACTAGAATAAAGTTCAACATGTACTGCTACCAAATTCTAATTATGCTTTGAGACACTAGATTTTCTAAAAATGACACGCACAGCAGAGGCTAAATTAAGGAAAAAAATACCCGACTCCTTTTGCGTAATAACCCAAGTCAGTAAAGATTTAAACATATATATTTTATGCCAGAATACCAGTGTCTGTGTAATTGCCACACCATACCACAATTCCTTCTATTGTTGGTCTCTGAAGTTGCAATTTTCACAACTTAGCATATTGTGTTTGATTCAACTTTTGTCCGGTTGATCACTTTATGATGAGTTTTCAACATTGCAGTGAAGTGTCACGTCAAGGCTTCAATTAGAACTGGAACATCTTAAGAGGACCTCCCAATGACCGTTTCAGCATTCTCCAGATAGCTCTTAAACATTTTCTGAGCTGAGATGTATGAAAGCAAAGCAAAACAAGACTATTAACCAAGAGGACATTGATGTCATTATTTATTGTTTGACACTGTTAAAGAATCAATTTTCAAAAATGATAATCATGCATGAAACAGACACTTTACAAATGCATGCTGTGCCCTTCATGACGTATTTTATAAAATCAATTTCCAAAGAACATCATTCTTTCCTCAAACTGCTCAAAAAACTCAGCATTTAACACTGTTGTTCCATCAAAGTTAAGCTTCTGCAAATGGATTTTGGGCTTCCTAACCAACAGACCTCGGTGTGTAAGGATTGGTGGCGTCATATACTCCACACTGACTCTCAGCCACAGACACTCCATAGGGCAGTGTGTCGAGTCCAGTCGAGTCGAGTCCCTTTCTCTATTCCTTATTCACTTCTGTCTCTGTGGACAAACACAGCTCTGATACCACCATCATAGACCTGATCACAACAGCGATGACCCGGCTTACAGAGAGTAGACTTACCTACTGACAAAGTGATGCAGGGCAACAATTTCACCCTTAATGTCAGCAAAGCCAAGCATCTGACGTCTACCTTTACATCATCAGCCATCTGTAGAAAGTTTGGATTTCTCCATCTGTTCTCATCAACTAAAAAATACGCAGTGGAGTCCTTCTGTACTGGTTTCATAAAATCTTGGTGTGTTACCTGCTTGATCTAACAGCACTGTTGAGAGGTTGGCAGAGGCGGCACAGAATACTGGCGCCCAACTGCCTTTTCAGTTCCTCAGATATATAAACTCACAGCTTCAGAAAGGGAAACAGTATTATAAAGACCTCAGTCGACTTTCACACTCCTCATTTCTGGCAAAATTGATTAAGAGACTGCTTCTGTCCAAAGGTCATAATAATGTCTAAATAAGAAACTTTAACAGCAAATACAGTACTTGCATGTAAGGTCAATAGAAGAGTCAAGCATCTTAAACAGCATATCAGTGTGTGTGATTTTATAATTGTTGCACTCTGTGTATGCTATTTATTTATTTATTTCATGCAAGTGTGTCCTGTAGGTTTTGTATCGCTGTCACTATTCTCAATATCCTCAGGAGGCATGCAAGTAAGAGTTATATTCTACTATGTGCACATGACAATAAATCTGAACTTTGGTTCTCATTTGCTTATCAAGTCTCTCTTCTTAATGCTTTTGGGCCTTTTTTTTTGGTAATCAATTTTTTTATTGATATAATTCTTTGCATTTATATAATTCTTTGCATTTATATAGCGCTTTTCTCACTACTCAAAGCGCTCAGCAATTGCAGGTTAAGGGCCTTGCTCAAGGGCCCAACAGAGCAGAGTCCCTATTGGCATTTACAGGATTCGAACCGGCAACCTTCCGACTGCCAGTACAGATCCCTAGCCTCACAGCCACCACTCCGCCTCTAAATATATCTAAAACAAATATTTTTAGTGTGTAACAATAGACATATAAAATGCATTTGCCTTCAGTTCCCATTGTTTCAAAAGGTAAAAACAGCCTCAGATCTTTCCTAACAATGGCCACAAATGGGTGAATTTTCTGAATCTGTGAAGGTCATCACACACCGTCATGCAAGTCTGATCAGCAAGTGATTTCTTCATTCTAAATATGCCAGTCTAGCATTAGGCTGTTGGAGTGCAAGCATTGCATTTTAAATTAGCATCTAGTTATTTTTACTTGCACAGCTCAGGTGCTTTTGAAGAAGAATAACCAGACCTGCAAACAGCTCTTCAAATATCAACTGCAGTTTTTGAGTGTCCACACTTTTAATTACTTTCCACAATTGTTATATTAGCTAATTTAAGTCCAATGGACTATATCCTAGTGTATAATGCATTCCTAGATTTATTTGACAGTTATTCATTTAACTTCTCCAACCATCTGCATACCTCATGAGTTTTTTGATAATGCCTGGATATACAGTCAGTGGCCATTTTATTAGGAACATCTTCTCTTTAGTACAAATAGCCTGTTCCTCCAAGCAGTCAGTCATTTGGCAGTAACTCAGTTTACTGAATATATAGAAGTAAGCAGACATGGTCAAGAAGTATAGATGTTGTTCAACCAACTAACAAATATTATTAGAATGAACAAGACATCCTATCTAAGACATTTTGACCCTGGTATAACTGTTAATGTGAAATGTGGTGGTGCCAGCATCTTAGAAATGGATGCCCTCCAGGGATCTTTAAGTTACGGAAGCGTATTAGGGCCATGGAGAAGGAAATAAAAAAAAATATGGACACAGTGAAGAAGAAAAAAGTGTATGTTGAGAATAAAGTCGACATGTTAACTTTGGTCTTGTTGTTTATGTTGTCATTAAAGTAGAACGTCGTAAACTTCATCTTAAAATCAACCTTTAATTTACTAGATTTTCTCAAACCCTGTAACTAGTGTAACACATTAAAATGCTTTGTGTTAAGTGTTCCCCGACCCATGTTAATCTCTACGTGCTTCTTAAACTGACTTCCTCTTGCACTGAGAGGAGGCGCAGGCAGCTATCGCTGCACAGAATACATTCACTTTATGATATTCCTGCTCTCTGAACATTTAGAATGCTAAAATAAATACTTGATATCATTTTCATGATGAAATGAAGTTTATGAAATGGCAAAGATAAACTAGAGAGAGAAAAGACAAGGGTTTAAAGTGGAAAAGTCGACTTTAATCTCGACATAAATGGTAAGAATAAAGTCAACATTTCCACTTTATTCTCGATATTTCCACTTTATTCTTACCGTTTAAAGTGGAAATGCCAACTTTAATCTCCGACTTATTCTCAGCATACACTTTTTTTCTTCACTGTGTCCGTTTTTTTTTTTTTTTTTTCTTCTCCGCTTCCGTGTAATATGGAAACTCTGAACTGCACAGTGAAAAAAAATTATGGGATAACCCTTATCTCATACGCAAGTGAAAATATCTCGTACGTACAACATGTTTTCACGTACGAACGAGATGTTTTCACGTACGTATGAGATGTTTTCACGTACGTACGAGATGTTTTCATGTATGTACGAGATAAGGGTTATCCCATAATTTTTTTTCACTGTGCAGTTCAGAGTTTCCGTAGTATTAAGTATTGTGTTGTATAAAGTTTCAGAGAATGGTATGATAATGAAAAAAGTCAATGACAGTGACCAGGCTGCTCATTCCATGCCTCCACTTGCCTCTTTCTAGTAATAAGGTGATGCAGCCACTGCAAAGTACTACTGGGAAAACTCAAAAAATGAAAAAGAGCCGCCTGAAAAGGATAGTTTATCTTAGGCCAGTGGTAAAGCATATTGATTAATCTGGATAATCTCTTGTGCAAATGGAAAATAGGAAGCTGTTTTTAACTTTTACCTGAACCTTTTCTTTAGAAAAAAGCTCTCAAGGTCAGCTTTCTCTGATTTATGATTTGAATACCAAAATCCCACAAAACTTTGACATTTTACTTGTATGAGTATATGTAGATAAATGTTTAAATATTCCATAACGTGAGTATCTTAAGTATAACATGACAATTACCAAGATGGCACAATGCCTTACAGTGTAATTGTGACAGAAATCACAATGTCTTATAAAGTGCTTAATTAAGTATCTCTTTGAATCTACATAGCAGTGAAAGTAAAAATATCACATGTAAGGTAATGCAACACAAAGACCACTTCTTGTTCTGCCACACAATTGTCAGAGTTTACTTTCGACTTCTTTTTAAAAATGTATTTTACTTTGGAGAACTCGGCATCCATTCATTTTCTTGAGCTCACTTAATTTAGTTACAGCTGCATGGAGTCAGAGAGACTGGAGTGCATCCCGGAAGCTTCAGATACAATATAAGGACTGATTTAGAGTGGAGTGGAGTGTTGCCAATTAACTTAGCATTTACAAGATTCTAAATCGGCCTATGGTACCCTCATGTCCCATCCAGGGCCGACTCCTAGCTTCTGTTTAGTGCTGCTAGAATTATAAGAGCTTTAATCCAGCTCTCCTCTCCCAGACTATTTATGAATTATGAGGGTTAAAAAAATGGATGATGGATAGATGGTATTCTTCAGTCTTTCATTTGTTTGCTCTGACTAGAAGAAATAAAAAAGGAATGCCAGCCACATTATATATTAGTACTAGCGGTGTAAGCCCGTGCTGTAAAAAGCCTTTGGATTCTGGGACTTCGATCCATCAGTTGCATCGGCTGCGCATTAGCAGCTAAGTGAGGTTATCTTTCCTTGGAGGTTTTGTTTTGTGGACATGCTCGCCTCCGTTGTCTATCGGCGGCCAAGTGAGTTTCTCTCTCCTCGGAGGATTCACTTTGGCGACAGATTTGCTTTCTTTGAGCTTCATGCTGTAGCCTCGCACTTCTGGGTGCGGATGTATGTATGTATGTATGGATGGATGGATGGATGGATGGAAGTATGTATGTGAGTGAGTGATACAAAGACAAGGAAAGGTTTGGAGCAGCCACCCGTAATATTTGGTATCCTGGCTGCAAAAAGTAAATGTTTTAAGATTGAGTCAAGTTTACAAGACAGAGTCCGAAACAGAACTGAATTCCAGGGAAAAGGAGTGAGGCTTTATAGGAAGTCTGGGGGAAGTGATGTAGTCCTCGGGTCCAGGACCAGAAGTCGGGTGTCCCGAGTCGCAGCAGTGGCTCCTGGTGGGATTTCCCAGGAAAGGTCTGCAGGGAACTTAGAGCGTTAGTGCACCCAGCCACCCCCTGTGCAGATGTATTACCATTCATCTCCAAGCCCTTCAGCTGCCTCCTATTCACACGTGTGTGACAATATATATATATATAAGATTACACTGTTGCTCTGGACACAGAAGACAGAGTATATAAGCAGAAGACAAAAAATGTTTAAAATATTCATTAATTTGCACTATTTACGTACACTAATCAAGGGAATAAGTGCTCCAAGAGTTATTCTAATTCGAGGTTTCTGACACTTCTTAATCCAGGGGAGAAAATCCCATGCTGGTTACCTTCAATGTAGAGTTTACACGTACTCTTTGTGTGAGGATCAACCCATACAGACACATCTTTAAAATGTGCATTTCTAAATTGGGCCAGCGTGAGCGTGAAAGTGGGTTAGCCTGCTGTGGAGTGGTGCCACACCTAAGGCTGGTTTCCCGGTGTCCAGTGTTGCCTGAATAGTTATCCGCTCCTATGACTTTGAATTGAATTAGGCCAGTTTTATTCCAGAGCAATGCTATGAAATGTTAAGTATATGCACTCATACTAAATGGTTGTAAAATTGAGCATTTTGTTTAGTGAGACACTGTTTTTAAGTTTTTTTTGTTTTGGTACTGCAAAATGATCCAGACAACACAGGAAAGAGGTTTGGGGGTAGCAAGTAAACAGGCAAACATGGTGGTTATATAGAGGGAAATGTCATCAGACAGGAACCGGAAGTGACGTCCTCGGGCCCAAGCGGAATTTCCCACGATCAGTCTGTCAATGGACGGAGTGGTAACTCTGAGGCTAGGGATCTGTACTGGCAGTCGGAAGGTTGCCGGTTCGAATCCCGTAAATGCCAAAAGGGACTCTGCTCTGTTGGGCCCTTGAGCAAGGCCCTTAACCTGCAATTGCTAAGCGCTTTGAGTAGTGAGAAACGCGCTATATAAATGCAAAGAATTATTATTATTAATGGAAAAGAACAAGGATTCGTGCAGTCTGCCGTCCCCCGGGTTTGGCAAGGAATTAACGTCTTTTGAGCCTCTTTGCTGCCTCCCATGCACATGTGTGTGACAGTACCCAGGACAACATTAAATGCTTTGATGTGTATTTTGTGTCACTCGGTTGTTGGCACTGCTGCCTCAAAGACTCCAAATCCCAGCCTGCTCACTATCCTGTGTGAAGTTAAATGGGGTCTCTAAGCTAGCGACTGTTGGTGGGTGTGTGGAATGTGCCCTGTGACAGACAGACGCGCCTTCCTCGGTTTGTTTCCTCTTGAGATTCTTGCTATTGCAGCAGGCCCTGGTCCCCAGCTTTTCAAACAAGTAAACAATCCTGTCATTTATCTCCTTGTCAGTGTGTTGCTTTTTCTACTGCCATTGAGTTAACTCCTTTATTTCTTTGACTCATGGAGTCTCTGCTCTTCACTCCTTGAATTGCTCTTTTACATTCTTAAAAAAATCCGTTTCATGCTACATACGTTTAAGATGAGTGGAAGCATAAGGCAGTGTTTAATCATTCTATTCGGACATTTTATAAAGCCACACAGAAGCAATGGTGCGTCAAGTAAATATCAAAAGACAAATTCTATATGTGCAATTTCTTTGAAATATTAATCTTGAAAAAAATCAAATTACAACTGAGAGACAAGAAAAACGCCTAAAATAATAAAGTCTATGCAAGGGGCCTTACAGGAATAAAGTACAAAGAACATCTGGTTACTTCTCTCATATGTGGAGGTCTCAAAAGTGCACCAGACTGCCTGCTTTGATTATCAGAAATGCCCCACTGTTTAATTCCCACCCGGAATGCCTCCTGTGAGGAGTTTGTATGTTCTCTATGGGTCAGTGTGGGTTTCTGCCTACATCTCAAACATGCACTTTTTGGAAAACTACCTGTGCTAAACTAGTCCATTGTGGAGAAGTGTGTTTTGCAATGGACTGTCCTTGTTGTCCCCACTGCGACCCCAGTTTAGGGTGATAAAGGCCAAAGCACATTCCAGTAGCATCAGGAGTGTGGTATAGTGGTATAGTGGGTCTGCGGCTGAGAATAAAAGGCCAGTTTTTAAATAAATAATCACTTGCTTATAGAGGGTGTGTGGTAGTGTGGCCGGAGCGGTTCTCGGACACGACATGCTGCGGGCGTTTCCTCTCTTATGTGCACAGGTGAAGAATCGTCCACATTCGTAATTTGATGCTGGGAGCTGCTGATTGCCACACCCATGCCATATCCCCATTATATATAGGAGCGCGAGTGCGGAGGGGAAAGAAAAGAAGGTCAAAAGAAAAGAATGAAGGTTAAAGGAGGAAGAAAGGGAAGCTGGAAGTGAAGAAGCCGGTGCATGAGTGAGTGGGTGAGCTGTAAGGACAGGCAGCTGGGAGAAGTGAGTCCTAGCAGGGTGTTTGCTCGGCACCCAGGGGCAGCTTGATTGAATCGCTCCTGCTGAGCACTTGGGAGGACCAGGAGTGAGTAGAAGGTGGTTGGCTTTCCACAAAGGGGCACAGGAGTCAGAGATTTGGGATCTGAACCCCAGAGTGAGTGCCGTGGCCATTGGTGGAATCCAAGTCTCGGCCCAGGTGGAGGACGGAAGGCAACCGGATGTGGAAAAGGTCAGCTGCAAGTAGGACAACAACCCTGGTGCATGGCCTGAATGGGAGAAGCAGGGGAGCCACCAGCTGAAGAAGGCACCGAGGTTTGTTTTTAAAGGACTCCTTCCAGCCAATCCTCATTTTAATGGATTATTTTAACCTCCATGTGTTTTTATGGATTACACTGGTCTACAAAAAAATTATTTTTTGTTTGCTTCTGGGAACTTCAGAGCAGCTCTTTATTAAGTTTGTTACACTGATTTCATATATGAAATCTGAATTAAACTAGCACGTCAGGTTTTTGAAGTACACATCATTGACATTTTGACACTTTTGAATATCAATATAATATATCAACACGATATCTGGAGTTTGGACTCTGTCCCACCAAAATTGTTTTGATGTGTTTATTCTGAAAACAAACCAGAAGACGATACTAGAGACACGTTAAAATATATTAATGTCAATTTACCTCAATATTAAAGTGAGGTCAGCGTGCCCAAAAATGTTGGAGGCACTCGCTTTTGCGCTTGTACTGCACATCTGTCTCTCTTTGCAAGAACAAACAGTATTCACCCATCATGCTCCGAGTGAATTTTTCCCGATATCAGTTTTCCATCACCTTTATATCTTGACGAAATCTTTCCCCGTGCTCATCTCTGACATCGCTTAGATTTGGTGGAAAAAAGTTGAGATGAGAATGTAAAAAATGTGTCTTCAGCAACATTCTGACTCCTGTAAGCTAATATACTTTCAGCATATTCTCCACAAGCTCAGTACAGGGTGGACCAGATCTAACTAATGAAATGCAATGCAAGAATTGCATAGTTAAATCTGGACCACCCTATATAATTCTCTGCTCTGTGACTGTCAAGAAAATTTTGGACAACCTGCACGAATGAGGGCGCTGATTCAGTTGGCTTCAGTTTCCTTTTGAACTCATCATCAAGCATCAGTTCACGTATTTCAGGGCCAACAAAAACACCTTCCTTAATTTTGGCTTCACTTTTCTCAAGACCAAGCGTATTTCTTAAATGCTGAAACACATCGCCTTTACTGTCCAGTCACCCTAGTTGTCCAAGACCTGGAACATCATAACTAAAAAATGGGACGTGCTGGATGAAAACGGTTTTCAGATTTGGAGTCGGCAAGTGAAATTTGTTAAGGTACAGATGAAAGAATCCCAGTAGCAAAATGCTTATTGACCAGTGATAATTATTTATTTAACGTTTTGATGCCCTGCACTTTATTTGGACGCTGGTTTTGCTGTTTATAAATAAAAGCACTTTTGCACCTTTCCCCTTGCTTTGTTGGTGTTCTCATTGATCAGCTCATCCGGTGACATTACTGATGGTGTCGGGTTCAAGAGCTCCCAAAAAGGAACTGGGAGCCATGGAGTAGAACCTGCATAGTCCCAAGGAGTCGTGCCTGGATACATTGCTAGATGAACAAGCCGATTGCATATTTATAACATCATCTGCTGTTTATTTTAGCAATTGTTCATTTTTCTATATTTTATTTATTTTTTGCTCCTCAGGTTTGGCACTCTAGGCACCAGTGGAGTTGTCTTTATGAACAGCTCCCTCTGCTTTGTTTACATTGCTTCACTACTGAGACATTCAATAATCCACTGAAATGCATGTCCTTTCTTCACAAATACAAAGAGTCACCGATAGGCTAACACGTTGAGATTCTTTTTCCCTGGCAAGCCTACAGACTGAGGAGAGATCCGCCCATAGCCCACTGTACCACCAAAACAATAAAATGGATTTGGATGGTCATGCAAGCTGCGGTAGGTTGGCACCCTGCCCGGGATTGTTTCCTGCCTTGTGCCCTGTGTTGGCTGGGATTGGCTCCGTCAGACCCCCGTGACCCTGTGTTCGGATTCAGCGGGTTAGAAAATGGATGGATGGATGGATGGTCATGCAAGACCCTGTACCAACCTGATCGACCGTGAAGAAGCGCAGCCAGTCAGCGACTGACGAGTTTGATATATTTTGTGAGGATTGGGGCAGGTCCGGAGAAGATGGAAGCAGCCAAGTGTAGTGGTGTCCCCATTTACAGGGAACATCTGTCATGAGATGGGGAGTTCATCATTATTTAACTTGACTGTTGCTTTCGTAGAGCAGCACTAAAGTAGATTTTCTAGTCATTTTAAGCATCTTCTTTATGAATTCAGAAACCAGACATTTGTGAAAGTAAAAATATTGACAGAAACATGAAACATGTCACACAGAACAGGAGGAGCACGTGAAAGAACGGCCATGTTTGTCTGCGTACAGAGCGAGTGGCTGTTTATAGTTGCTTGGCAACATGAAGCAGCTGTAAGTTCAACATTATAAATGGCTGCTCTGTGTGACCCTGTCCTAAACTGTCAGGAAATGCCAAAGGGAAGCCGTCATTCTAGTTTCCTTCACTTTGCCTTGGGTGAAACATTCTACCCAGCATGAAGAGTTAAAGTAAATCACTGCCTTTTAATTCATCATCCCTGACTTCCAGAAGACAATGTGAGATGAAGGCAGGCCTTCTCCAGTGAGAAATGAATAACTCACTAGCTGCCTCATCAAGCTAAGGAGTTCAAATGCCTTCATGCTGTCCCTATTATTCAGGTCACTTTCTTGTATGACCGCACATAAGGCTGGACAGCAAAGTGCCCTGCAAGGTCTGCCATGAAAAATGTTGTAGCTGACATCTTTAGCTGGATCATTTCTAGCCCCAGATCTTTGACAAACCGTGCAAGCTCTATTTTTCAATTCTTTGCAGCACTGAACTGTGAAATGGCACTCGGTAGAACTGTACATTTTTCCAGGACATGTCACAAAAGGGAAAGACGGGATCCCAACTTAGATGTCATCTGCCCTATATGTATAGAATTAATTATATAAATTGCTACACTGTAGGCCTGTACTTTGATAGCACTCTGAACGTGGGAAAGAGTGGTGATGCAGTGGTTACTGCTGCCGTCTCGTAGTGTGTGAGAAGCCTACAGTACCTTCAACTCCTGGCCCAGCCACTGCCCATGTGGCGTTTGCAAGCTTCTCGTATTGGAATCCCTTTTTTTTCCTACTTGCCAAAGATGTGAGACTTTTTAATCACTGACTGCAAACTGGCCCAGTATGAGTGAGTGTGAGCAGATGCCTGAGTGTGCCCTCTATTAGATTGCCAGCCTGTCCAGGGTTAGTTTTGTTATTGTTCTCAGGGCTGCTGGGGCACATTCTCACTCTCTACAACCCTGAATAGGACTGGCAGCTTAGAATATAACTGGATGGTGTGATACAATACCAGGCAGCAGACTGAAAAAGGTTTGGGGATGGCCGCCCTGTATACAATACAATACAATACAATGTATTGTTATATAGCCCAAAATCGCACAAGAAGTGCCACAGTGGGCTTTAACAGGCCCTGTCTGTTGACAGCCCCCCAACCTTGAGTTTCTAAGAAGACAAAGAAAAACTCCCAAAAAAACCCTTGTAGGAAAAAATGGAAGAAACCTCAGGAAAGGCAGTTCAAAAAGAGACCCCTTTCCAGGTAGGTTGAGCGTGCAGTGGGTGTCAAAAAGAAGGGGGTCAATACAATACAATACAATACAATACAATACACAAAACAGATAGATAATACTTTATTAATCCCAAGGGGAAATTCCCATACTCCAGCAGCAGCATACTGATAAAGAAAATATTCAGTTAAAGAGTGATAACAATGTAGGTATACAGACAGACAATAACTTTGAATAATGTTAATGTTTACCCACACCGGGTGGAATTGAAGAGTCGCATAGTTTGGGGGAGGAATGATCTCCTCAGTCTGTCAGTGGAGCAGGACGGTGACAGCAGTCTGTCGCTGAAGCTGCTCCTCTGTCTGGAGATGATACTGTTTAGTGGATGCAGTGGATTCTCCATAATTGACAGGAGCCTGCTTAGCGCCCGTCGCTCTGCCACAGATGTCAAACTGTCCAGCTCCATGCCAACAATAGAGCCTGCCTTCCTCACCAGTTTGTCCAGGCGTGAGGCGTCTCTCTTCTTTATGCTGCCTTCCCAGCACACCACTGTGTAGAAGAGGGAGCTCGTCACAACCGTCTGATAGAACATCTGCAGCATCTTATTGCAGATGTTGAAGGACGCCAGCCTTCTAAGGAAGTATAGTCGGCTCTGTACTCTCTTGCACAGAGAATCAGTATTGGCAGTCCAGTCTAATTTATCATCCAGCTGCACTCCCAGATATTTATAGGTCTGCACCATCTGCACACAGTCACCTCTGATGATCACTGGGTCTGTGAGGGGTCTGGGCCTCCTAAAACCCACCACCAGCTCTTTGGTTTTGCTGGTGTTCAGTTGTAGGTGGTTTCAGTCGTACCATTTAAAAAAGTCCTTGATTAGGTTCCTATACTCCTCCTCCTGCCAACTCCCGATGCAGCCCACGATAGCAGTGTCATCAGCGAACTTTTGCACGTGGCAGGACTCCGAGTTGTATTGGAAGTCCGATGTATATAGGCTGAACAGGACCGTAGAAAGTACAGTCCCCTGCAGCGCTCCTGTGTTGCTGACCATCATGTCAGACCTGCAGTTCCCGAGACGCACATACTGAGGACTCTCTTTAAGATAGTCCACGATCCATGCTACCAGGTATGAATCTAGTCCCATCTGTCAGCTTGATCCTAAGGAGCTGAGGTTGGATGGTGTTGAAGGTGCTAGAGAAGTCTAGAAATATAATTCTTACAGCATCGCTGCCTCTGTCCAAGTGGGAGAGGGATCAATGTAGCATATAGATGATGGCATCCTCCACTCCCACCTTCTCCTGGTATGCGAACTGCAGAGGGTCGAGGGCGTGACGGACCTGTGGCCTCAGGTGGTGAAGCAGCAGCCGCTCCATGGTCTTCATCACATGCGACGTCAGAGCGACAGGCTGGAAGTCATTCAGCTCACCTGGACGTGGGACTGGGGTGATGCAAGATGTTTTCCAAAGCCTCGGGACATTTCCCCTGTTCCAGACTCAGGTTGAAGATATGCTGTAGAGGACTCCCCAGCTCCAGCGCACAGACCTTCAGCAGTTGTGGCGATACTCCTTCTGGACCTGCTGCTTTGCTGGCACAAAGTCTCCTCAGCTCTCTGCTTACCTGGGCTGCTGTAATTGTGGGTTGGGGAAACTCTCTCCTATGCTGGTATCAGCAGAAGGATGGATGGAGGGTGCAGTACTCCGAGGTGAGAGTGGGTTAGGGTGGTCAAACCTGTTAAAAAAGTTGTTCATCTGGTTTGCTCTCTCCACATCTCTCTCTCGATGGTGGCAACCCGGTTCAAGCTGAAGCCAGTGATGATCTTCATCCCATCCCACACTTCCTTCATGCTGTTATTCTGCAACTTCTGCTCCACCTTTCTCCAGTACTGCTCCTTCGCCGCCCTGAGCTGGACTCGGAGTTCCTTCTGTACGCGCTTGAGCTCATGCTGATCACCGCCTTTAAAAGCCCTTTTCTTCTGGTTCAAAAGGCCCTTGATGTCACTTGTAATCCGTGGCTTGTTGTTAGCATAGCAGCGTACTGTTCTTACTGGAACTACAATGTCCATACAGAAGTTGATGTAGTCAGTAGTGCAGTCAACAACCTCCTCAATGTTCTCACTATGTGATCCCTGCAGGATATCCCAGTCCGTAGTTCCAAAGCATTCTCTCAGAGCCAGCTCAGCCTCAGGGGACCACTTCCTGAATGAGTGTGTGGTTGTAGGTAGGACCCTCACTCTTGCTTTGTAGTGAGGCTGAAGCAGAACCAGGTTGTGATCTGCTTTCCCAAGCGCAGGCAGCGGGGTGGCGCTGTATGCATCTTTAACGTTTGCATACAGTAGATCAATAGTCCTATTTCCCCGGGTGTTACAATCCACATACTGGGAGAAGGCAGGTAATGCTTTGTCCAGCGTCACATGGTTAAAGTCTCCAGCAATTAGCACAAGCACCTTGGGGTGCTGTGTTTGTAATTTAGCAACTGCTGAATGGATGATGTCACCTGCTATCTCCACGTTTGCCCGAGGAGGGATGTAAACAATTACAACAATGACATGTCCAAACTCTCTGGGCAAGTAATAGGGACGCAAACTTATGGCCAACAGTTCGATGTCCCTGCAGCAAGTGGAGATTTTAACGTTAACATGTCCAGAGTTGCACCATCTTGTATTGACATAGATTGCGAGTCCTCCTCCTTTCTGCTTCCTGCAGGTACTTGCATCTCTGTCCGCTCTAACTGTGCTAAACCCAGGTAGCTCCACGTTAGCATCTGGGATGTTAGTTGTTAGCCACGTTTCACTAAAACACAACAAACTGCCTTCTCTGTAGGTCCTGACATTTTTCACCAGCGCAGACAGTTCATCGATTTTATTTGGTAGTGAGTTCACATTTCCCAGAATCACAGAAGGCACTGAAGGTTTGTAGCGCCGCTTTTATCTTAGCACCGGCTCTGCTGCCACGATACTGCCTTCTTACCTCGTCAGTTAAATAGGGAACCACACCGGTGCGGGCATTTGTCCTCGGCGCTTGAAGTTGACTACTTGAATAAACGAGTCTCGGCGTGTAAAAATCCATGTCCAAGAAGTAAAAAGTGCCCAGGGAACGAGTCCACATGAAAAAAGTGGCAGGAGTTAACAGTGAAATAGAGAAAAAGGTAGAAAAATAAAGTCATACACAGAGCTGCTAGAATGGCTGCCACTCACGACGGCGCCTGAGTCATGCGCAGACCCACGCAGTTCATGTCGTTGGAACACAAGTAATCCTCAATACAATAGTAAAATAAAAATATTACAAGTACAGAGCAGAATTTAACAGTAGATGATGTCACATAATATGATTTGGATTTGTTCAGAGTCCTGGAGACCTCGGCCATCAAGCTGCATCCCCCTATTGGCCATTCCACTGCTGAGATAGCGCTAGGCCAGCCAATCCAATGAAAGAACCCCTCTACCCCACAATTCCTAAGATCCTCCATCAGGGATGACTTTACCTTAGACAGGTGGGCTGTGGCACCAAGTGCCACATTTGAGTACCAAGAAGAGAAACAGAATAGGTGAGGGTTAGTAACAAATTATAACTCTCATGTTACTTATGTTTTAGTGCTAATGACTAACAACAGAGATGCAGTCTGCACAGTTAATCAGCAGCTCTAGTCAGGGTGTGCTAGACTGAACTTGTGAGTCTTCAGCTGGGATTTAAAAGCTGAGACTGAAGGGGCATCTCTTATAGTAGCAGGCAGACCAGTCCACAGTTTAGGGGCCCTGCAACTAAAAGCTTGACCTCCCACTGTTATTTTATTAATTCTTGGAATCATAAGCAGACCGGCATCTTGAGATCTTAATGTGCACTCAGGTTTGTAGGTCATGATAAGTTCAGACAAGTAAGCCAGACCTTGGCCATTTAATGCTTTATATGTTAAAAGGAGGACTTTGAAATCTGCCCTAAACTTGACCAGGAGCCAGTGTAAGGATTTAAGAATTGGAGTTATGTGTTTGTATTTTCTTGTTCTTGTAATAATTCTTGCAGCAGCATTTGGGATTAAGTGGAGGCTGTATAGAGAACAGTTTGAACATCCAGTGAACACCGCATTGCAGTAGTCAATCCTACTAGAAATACCGAAAAAATCAGCAAAGCAAAAAAAAGACACGGTTTACAAAACAGAGTTCACAACTGAATTGGCTAACAAACTGCTCTGTAAACACGGTGGGTAGGAGGAAGAGGTGGAGTCAGGACAATCAGAACTGATATGGCAGGAAAAGGAATTCTGGGTAGTGGAAATGATGTCATCGGTGTTGGCCGGAAGTGATGTCAACAGGGGGTAGATCAATAGTGATGTCACTAGGAGTCCGGGTCCTCGGCTGGGCTGCAGGGGAATAAGAGGAGAGAGGGTCAGGTTGGAGCACCAACCCCCAAGTCTGGCTACCACTATTTGAGCTTGTAATCTGTTCCCCATGTGCATGTGTGCGACAATGGGATACATCCTGTATTACTATTACCTATCAGACAGCACACACGGTTTCAGGTGGGAAACCACACAAATATAGCTATCAGTCTCTAGTAGTGTTTAGGACAGCGACAAGATGATGAGGAAAAAATGAAGTTAGAGAAGTGTGCAACAGAGTAGGATCCCAAGGGGAGGAAGATGATGTTACATTATTATAAGAGTGAAAGATCAGGAGGAAATGGTCAAGAAAATACATGTATTTGTACATCTTAGCTAACAGGTGTTTGCGGAGCAACTGCTATTATGAGCAATTGAGGGGCTTTAATGCACACATTCCAGGAAGGTTTGTGACATTTACTCTCTGAATCCGTTAGCACGAATCTGACACGGATTGTTTTTTGCTTCGTGTTTAATATTCCGTGTGCAACTCATAGCAGAGGCTACATAAAACGTCCAGCTTTTATCCACCAAATTGCAACAATGTCGAGAAACGTGTACCAAGCAGTGTTGTGCAAGTTCACACCTCACAAGATCTCGCTCAAAGTTCATTTCACACAGATTAAAATGAATAAATTCACATTCATAGTTCACCATTTCATTTTTTAACACGTTCAGTTCGTTTTATATTTTTAAGGAGTGAGAATAAACGACCCATGAGTTTACTTTTTTCAATTTTGCATGACTTATATTAGGCTACTACAGTGTTGTTAAATAAAATACAATAATTATGAAGACTTCTTTTTATTTAAATACACTTTGAGTTACTAGGGGTGCAAGCACCCCGGACGCCTTCGGGACCTCAACCTTCAGGTAACTAAATCACCTAAATACAAACATTGATGTTATGAATAGATTTTTTTTTAATAGTTTGTTTCTGTGAAAGAGTTTACTCGATCCAAAATAAAAACCATGACTTTCTTGATATTTTCGTTTATAATTTAAAAACAGAATTAGAATCTGAAAATCTAGCAACCTCACATTAATGTTCGATAAATTCTGAAAAGAATGATACCAAACATACAGTACTGTGCAAAAGTTTAAGGCAGGTGTGAAAAAAATGCTGTAAACAAAGACTGCTTTCAGAAATATAAATAATGATTGTTTATTGTTACCAATTTACAAAATGCAAAGTGAGCGAACAAAAGACAAATCTAAATCAAATCAATATTCGGTGTTACTACCTTTTGCCTTCAAACCAGCATCAATTCTTATAGGTCCACTTGCACAAAGTCAGGGATTTTGTAGGATTCTAGTCAGGTGTCTGATCAACCAATTCTACCAAACAGGTGCTAATGATCATCAATGTCACACGTAGGCTGAAACACAGTCATTAACTGAAACAGAAACAGCTGTGTAGGAGGCTTAAAACTGAGTGAGGAACAGCCAAACTCTACTACCAAGGTGAGGTTGTGGAAGACAGTTTCATGTCATGGCAAGATTGAGCACAGCAACAAGACACAAGGTAGTTCTACTGCATCAGCAAGGTCTCTCCCAGACAAAGATTTCAAAGCAGACTGGGGTTTCAAGATGTGCTGTTCAAGCTCTTTTAAAGAAGCACAAACGAAACGGGCAACGTTGAGGATCGTAGACACAGTGGTCGGCCAAGGAAACTTAGTGCAGCAGATGAAAGACACATCAAGCTTATTACCCTTCGAAATCAGAAGATGTCCAGCAGTGCCATCAGCTTAGAACTGGCAGACACCAGTGGGACCCAGGTACACCCATCTACTGTCCAGAGAAGTCTGGCCAGAAGTGGTCTTCATGGAAGAGTTGCAGCCAAAAAGCCATACCTCCGACGTGGAAACAAGGCCAAGCGACTCAAGTGTGCACGAAAACATAGGAACTGGGGTGCAGAAAAATGGCAGCAGGTGCTCTGGACTGATGAGTCAAAATTTGAAATATTTGGCTGTAGCAGAAGGTAGTTTGTTCGTCGAAGGGCTGGAGAGCGGTACAATAATGAGTGTCTGCAGGCAACAGTGAAGCATGGTGGAGGTTCCCTGAACGTTTGGGGCTGCATTTCTACAAATGGAGTTGGAGGTTTGGTCAGGATTAATGGTGTTCTCAATGCTGAGAAATACAGGCAGATACTTATCCATCATGCAATACCATCAGGGAGGCGTATGATTGTCCCCAAATTTATTCTGCAGCAGGACAACGACCCCAAACATACAGCCAAAGTCATTAAGAACTATCTTCAGCGTAAAGAAGAACAAGAAGTCCTGGAAGTGATGGTATGGCCCCCACAGAGCCCTGATCTCAACATCATCGAGTGTGTCTGGGATTACATGAAGAGACAGAAGGATGTGAGGAAGCCTACATCCACAGAAGATCTGTGGTTAGTTCTCCAAGATGTTTGGAACAACCTACCAGCTGAGTTCCTTCAAAAACTGTGTGCAAGTGTACTAGAAGAATTGATGCTGTTTTGAAGGCAAAGGGTGGTCACACCAAATAGTGATTTGATTTAGATTTCTCTTTTGTTCATTCACTGCATTTTGTTGATTGATAAAAATAAATGATTAACACTTCCATTTTTGAAAGCATTCTTTGTTTATAGCATTTTTTCACACCTGCCTAAAACCTTTGCACAGTACTGTATATATGTAGGTTTTAAAATAAGATTGACTTAATGTGTGACACATAAACGTCATATAAAATCGTTGCACTTTTAGGCTTAGGGTTTTGTATATATATAGAGTACATACCCAGCAACAAACGCGTATAACCATATATGCTAATATCCTCCCGGTCAAAAAAGAAATTGAATAGATGCAAGTATATGTATAAATTACTGCTCTATTTCCAACCGTGTGACACAAATGGTGACTGTGGAACCAGCATGTAGGTGAACTAACCGATTACGCTGCTGGTCAAAGTTTGTGTCACATAATGCATGTCAATCAGGGAAAAATATAAAGTGGCCTCGCGAAGTCCAACATTCTACTAAAAGTGAAAAGCGAAGCTTCACCACGTGTCTATTTGACTTTACGTTATTTTTTCCGAACACAAATAAACCGGGAAAAAATTCGTACAAAATAAATATTTGTAAAAATCCACTATTTGTGCTTATCTGAATACCATATTTGGATTCTGCTCTACTCCTGCATTACAGGGTAAGGCAAAACATTTAATCTGGACCTAAACCAGATCCAGAATGTCACATAAAACTGAAGTAGCTCACGTTCAAGTTCTTCACTTGTAAATATGTTACGTTAAGTTCACCAGTCAGCTTGTTAAATGAATGCGCTCTTTTGAACTAGTTCATGCACAACGCTGCTACCAAGTGTGTTTGACTGGTGACTTCATAAGGCAACAATTTAAAAACTGCTACCACAAAGCTACAGGGACCTGGGTTCAAATCCTAGGTTAGCTATCGTCCATGTGGAATGTGTGTTCACTCTCCGTGTCTGCATGGATGTTTCATAAGGTTCTTCAGTTTTTCTTCCACAATTGAAACTCTTGAACTGCACATATGCTGAATAAGCAAAAGTATTTTTATTTATGTGGTGCACTGGTATTCTGTCTGGGACTTGTCACCTGCCTTCAGTTGCAGGGATAAGCGTCTCCTGCCTGTCAGCCATATTTCAAGTAAGCAGCGGGCTTATAAGATGGATGGCTAGTCTGAAATGAGGAAACCAGGAATGTGTTTTCTAAAAGTTGTAGTTTTGTTGTATTTCATAAAGTATAAAATGTTGAAAGTTAATTACTTTGAAAGTTTTAAATTTGATCTATAGGTTACTAAGAGTTAGTGGCCGATGTATAAGAGTCCCAGCTCAGTAGAATATTCCCAGTTTAGAGTTTATCTGTCATTTGTCCTTAATGTGTGGTCTCATGTGAGGCTTTAAGTCTGAAGGAAAGATTTAAAAAAAAAAAAAACAACTATAACCTCAATCGACTGTTACCACAATCACGGCTGGTCCTCACAGGGATAACCTCCAGCTCAGTGACACTCCAAAATAGAAAAGCAGCTTCAAAAAAAATGGAAGAAATCCTAACTGATGCAATCTGTTGGCTGAGATTCTGACAGGATAAGGAACAAAAAGGTCACCCAACCAGCAGGGTCGTGTTAACAGCATTATAGGCCAACGGCCAAAGCAGTGCACTGGGGCCCCTCCCTACACAACCACTCAGCCAGTCACAACATACATAGATTAGCATTGGGCCCCCGGGCAACTGCCCAGCGTGCCCATACGTTAAGACAGCCCTACCAACCAGGATGAAACACTCAGTTACCCAGGGCCAGTATGGAGTGTAATGTGTGGGGAGAACTTTCATCAACTCTGGGGAGAACATGAAAAATCCTACAAGGACCAAGGGATCCAAGGACATTGAACAGTCAACACCACTTGCTGTGCCACTGGGCTTACCTGGCAATAAATGGAAGTAAAGCTTGGTGGGAAAAACAGTTCAAGTCATGAGACTTACATTCAGGTTATGAGATGAAAAGAAGTGTGACCTGTGCTACAGTAAGACATAAAACTCCATAGCTGACCCAATGTGTGTGAAATTGGGAAAAAAAAGAGAAGTATAAAAAAGAGCATTTAAATAATCCTGCAATTTGAATGATGCCAATTACATATAGTGCCTTGTTAGATAAGAAGTCAGCATCCCTTACTTATGAGCCGTGATCTTTTGTGACGATGGCTAAAAAGAAAGCAGACCCACATTAACAATGGTAGACAATGACACAGAGCCCATCCGCTTGAGCACAAGCTTTTGTTCATCCTTGACTTTTGTCAGGCATCGTCTCTAGTGGCATATTCTGCCTTGCAGACTACAAGCTCACTTCTGCTGCTTTAGATCAAGGTGACCTTGTAGAATGCTCAAAAATCGCAAGCACCTGACATCCTGGGGCTTTGTTCCTTTACCTTCTCACCCAATGTCTTTGAATAAAGGACACTGGGCTCTGCAGCTGCTGACTGACAAAGTTGAGTGCTTGCTATCTATAATTGCATCAGCAAATGAGCTTCACTAAAGACTTGACCATCTGTTGACCAAAGTGGAAAGGAAGAAATGCAAAAAATCACCTTGCTTTTGTACTGGAAGACTGGCACAGTCACAGATAAAAGAAGGGACATATTTCAGGATTTTTGGGAAAACATCTCCTATTTGGGACACAAAGCAAAGTTAATCTAATTAGACACTTTAAACTGGGCCTGTGTGAGTGACTTGGAATGTGATGGCCTGGTGTCCTCTCCAGAGTTGGTTGCTGCCTTCTGCTCATTGCTGCTAGAAATGGCTCTGGCCTCCATGACCCTGGAGAAGAGTTAAAAGTTCTAAAATTGAATGGGTGCATTTTAATATAACAAAGTATGGGAAGCATGATGGCGCAGCAGGTATCGTTCCTGCCAGGCGGATTGGCGACTTTAAACTGCCTGAGCAGATTTTGTTGGAGTAGAATATAAACTGTCATTCAGAAAGTGGCAGCACTTGTTCTCTGTCTAAATGTAGTAGGATCTGAGGTACGGGTAATAGGGGGGTCAATCATTTCACAGTCAAACAAAACCTTCCATAATGCAGACAGTATAGGTTTCACATATATTTTGGAAAAGTGGCAAAGTATCTTTTATATAAACGTCTACACGTGGAAGTGTGTGTGTGTGTGTGTGTGTGTCTGTCTGTCTGTCCTGGAAGTGCGATGCTACAGCGTGAAGCTCAAAGAAAGCGACTCTGTCGCAAAAGTGAAACCGCCGCCACTGGTACATAAGCGAGGCGAGCACATCGGCAAAATGAAACCTCTGAGGAAAGAAAAACTCGCTTAGCCACTGATAGACAGCAGAGGTGAGCACGTCAGCAAAACGAAAATCACGTGGAGTCACTAATACACAACCGATGCGATCGATTGATTGATTGAAGTGCTAGAATCCGTGGTTTCTAGGAGCCCGGGCTTTTTACAGCACAGGCTTATACAGCTAGTAATTAAATAAAACAAGTGGCCCATATCAGTATTTCACAATAAAAAGAGGTGCGATTTTACATAAGTATGATGTAGTTTGCAGTGATTAGTACGACACTTTGATTTATACTTTAAATGGTTATACAGAGGCGGCACAGTGGGTAGCGCTGCTGCCTCGCAGTTGGGAGACCTGGGGACCTGGGTTCGCTTCCCAGGTCCTCCCTGCGTGGAGTTTGCATGTTCTCCCCGTGTCTGCGTGGGTTTCCTCCGGGCGCTCCGGTTTCCTCCCACAGTCCAAAGACATGCAGGTTAGGTGGATTGGCGATTCTAAATTGTCCCTAGTGTGTGCTTGGTGTGTGGGTGTATTTGTGTGTGTCCTGTGGTGGGTTGGCACCCTGCCCAGGATTGGTTCCTGCCTTGTGCCCCGTGTTGGCTGGGATTGGCTCCAGCAGACCCCCCGTGACCCTGTGTTCGGATTCAGCGGGTTGGAAAATGGATGGATGGTTATACAGATATGTCTTATTTATGCTGTATCCACACAGGGAATTAGCTTGCATATATATATATATATATATATATATATATATATATACACAGTGCATCCAGAAAGTATTCACAGCACATCACTTTTTCCATATTTTGTTATGTTACAGCCTTATTCCAAAATGGATTAAATTCATTTTTTTCCTCAGAATTCTACACACAACACCCCATAATGACAACATGAAAAAAGTTTACTTGAGGTTTTTGCAAATTTATTAAAAATAAAAAAACTGAGAAAGCACATGTACATACGTATTCACAGCCTTTGCTCAATACTTTGTCGATGCACCTTTGGCAGCAATTACAGCCTCAAGTCTTGTTGAATATGATGCCACAAGCTTGGCACACCTATCCTTGGCCAGTTTCGCCCATTCCTCTTTGCAGCACCTCTCAAGCTCCATCAGGTTGGATGGGAAGCGTCGGTGCACAGCCATTTTAAGATCTCTCCAGAGATGTTCAATCGGATTCAAGTCTGGGCTCTGGCTGGGCCACTCAAGGACATTCACAGAGTTGTCCTGAAGCCACTCCTTTGATATCTTGGCTGTGCGCTTAGGGTCGTTGTCCTGCTGAAGGATGAAATGTCGCCCCAGTCTGAAGTCAAGAGCGCTCTGGAGCAGGTTTTCATCCAGGGTGTCTCTGTACATTGCTGCAGTCATCTTTCCCTTTATCCTGACTAGTCTCTCAGTTCCTGCCGCTGAAAAACATCCCCACAGCATGATGCTGCCACCACCATGCTTCACTGTAGGGATGGTATTGGCCTGGTGATGAGCAGTGCCTGGTTTCCTCCAAACGTGACGCCTGGCATTCACACCAAAGAGTTCAATCTTTGTCTCATCAGACCAGAGAATTTTCTTTCTCATGGTCTGAGAGTCCTTCAGGTGCCTTTTGGCAAACTCCAGGTGGGCTGCCATGTGCCTTTTACTAAGGAGTGGCTTCCGTCTGGCCACTCTACCATACAGGCCTGATTGGTGGATCACTGCAGAGATGGTTGTCCTTCTGGAAGGTTCTCCTCTCTCCACAGAGAACCTCTGGAGCTCTGACAGAGTGACCATCAGGTTCTTGGTCACCACCCTGACTAAGGCCCTTCTCCCCCGATTGCTCAGTTTAGATGGCCGGCCAGCTCTAGGAAGAGTCCTGGTGGTTTCGAACTTCTTCCACTTACGGATGATGGAGGCCACTGTGCTCATTGGGACCTTCAAAGCAGCAGAATTTTTTCTGTAACCTTCCCCAGATTTGTGCCTCGAGACAATCCTGTCTCAAAGGTCTACAGACAATTCCTTTGACTTCATGCTTTGTTTGTGCTCTGACATGAACTGTCAACTGTGGGACCTTATATAGACAGGTGTGTGCCTTTCCAAATCATGTCCAGTCAACTGAATTTACCACAGGTGGACTCCAATTAAGCTGCAGAAACATCTCAAGGATGATCAGGGGAAACAGGATGCACCTGAGCTCAATTTAGATCTTCATGGCAAAGGCTGTGAATACTTATGTACATGTGCTTTCTCAATGTTTTTATTTTTAATAAATTTGCAAAAACCTCAAGTAAACTTTTTTCACATTGTCATTATGGGGTGTTGTGTGTAGAATTCTGTGGAAAAAAATGAATTTAATCCATTTTGGAATAAGGCTGTAACATAACAAAATGTGGAAAAAGTGATGCGCTGTGAATACTTTCCGGATGCACTGTAAGTATAATGTAGTTTACAGTGATTAGTACGACACTTTGATTTATACTTTAAATGGTTATACAGATATGTCTTATTTATGCTGTATCCACACAGGAAATTAGCTTGCATTTTTATATCTTGCATGCATATAATATAATATAATATTTTGCTGCTGGAGATCCACAAAGGGAGAAAATGAATCCCGTATCATAAAATAGTTTTTATTCCTGAGCTTTCAGCCCCTGCCAGGGGCCTTCATCAGAGGATAATGCTTAGACTTACAAGAATCAAAGGCAATACATAGCAAAAATTAGGTGGGGGGAGGGGCGGGGAGCTAAGTCAGTGTGTTTTGGGTATTGCTTGTAAAGTTTTATTTATTATGAACATGTTCTTCTTAAGTTTGTATATGCTGGGTTTATGTCCAATAATGACTCAGAATGCCGCTTGAAAGATGTATCTATCGCCCAGGACGAGGTCATGGTCTCGTTTGACGTTATGTCGCTATACACTATGATTCTGATTCATCTGGCCACAGAAACACTATTAATGAGACTGGAAAGCGACCCCACCATAGAGACAAGAACCAAACTGTCCATTAAAGACATAATGCACTTAATATCACTTTGCCAAAAAACTCAATTTCATTTCAACAGCAAATACTACACTCAGAAAGAAGGTATGCCAATGGGATCGCCGTTATCAGGACTTCTAGCAGAACTGGTAATGCAGCAATTTGAAAACATGGCTCTATCCCAGTTCACACTCAAAATTTGGATACGCTATGTAGATGACATATTCATCATACTAAAAAAAATGACCAACTGAACGAGTTCTACAATCACATCAACACAATATCTCCTGCAATCCAATTCACCAAGGAAAAAGAAATGAACCAACACATCAGCTTCCTGGACATCTACATTGAAAGAACTAATGACGCCACCCTGACCACAAGTGTTTACCGTAAGGAAATGCTATGCAGACAAGATATTACACTTCACCAGCAACCACCCGGTATCTCATAAACGGAGCTGTGTTAAAACTCTATTCAGAAGAGTCCACACCCATTGTAATACGAAGGAGACAAAAATGAATGAAAGACGCTATCTCTTCCGTCTTTTCACTTCAAACAGATACTCAAAAACATTCATTAAACAATGCCTACACAGGAGACGCCAACAAACTCCGCAAACAATCGACTTAAACCAGAACCCCCACCCCACCTGGCACTCACTCCCTTATCACCACAAGGTGTCTGAAGGTACAGCGCACATCCTGGCCAAGTCAGGCGTCAGAATAGCACACAAACCCGCGAACAATCTGTGCATGGTCCTCTTTAATGCTAAAAACAAGAAATCGACAGCAGAAACACGAAATGCAGTTTATAGTATCCCATGCAGTTCTTGCTCAGCAGTATACATAGGACAAACATCAAAAAGAATCGCAACACGTATACAGGAACATCGCAACGCCATCAGAAGAAAAGACTCACGATCACTGATCTAGACGCATACTAAATCAACAGGACATACATTTAACTGTGACAATGTACAAGTAAAATTTAAGGTCAGTACTAAAAGTGCCAGAGAGCTGGCCGAATCTTGGCTATCAAATGAGAACACCATCAACAGACACTTGGACTAAACCCAGCATATGCTAACTTAAGAAGAACATGTTCATAATAAATAAAATCTTTACAACCAATAACCCCACCCCCCTCCTGATCACACCGACTTGGCTCCCCGCCCCACCAAATTTTTGCTATATAAGTCTAAGCATTATCCTCTCATGAAGACCCCTGGTAGGGGCTGAAAGCTCAGGAATAAAAACTACTTTATGATACGTGATTCATTTTTTCTCCCTTTGTGGATCTCCAGCTGCAAATATGCAAACCGTATCACAGACCTTCTCTTCCAGATGGAGGGTGGGAGTGTTCTGGGAGGGTATGGATGTAATTAAATACATATATGCGTAATTGTATGCAGTAATATGTTTAATTTTAAATCGAAATGTAATAGTTATGTCATGTAAGTATAAAATGTCGTTGTGCTGCCGCATATATATGTACAAAATATATTGTAGGGTAAAGGTGTAAATGAAGTACATAGAGAGTAAAGACGGAATCCAATGGTAGATCACAGATATTTAATCAAATACTTCTTTATATACAACATTAGTAGTAAAGATGGTGTCCTGTCCTGGAATGAGTGTTCCTTGGTTTGGAGTATTTACAACTTTAACTTTAACGTCACATGAACGCCGCACTCTTGAAAAGGCTACATAAAGTTGTCCATGTCCAAATACAGGTTTGGAGAGATAAATGCCAACTCTGTCCATGGTTTGACCTTGGGATTTGTTGATTGTCATGGCAAATGCTGCCTTAATGGGAAATTGGCGGCGTTTAAGTTAACATTAGTTGTACTGCCAGTTTGTTCTTCAGGGAAATTAAGTGAATGACAATGAGTGCAAATGACCGTCATTAATCCCAATGAATTTTCAGTAACAGTGGACTCATTATAGATTGCGTTGTCAGCTAATTGACGGAATTGTTTAGCGGCTTTCTGTTGTTCTTGTCTTTGGCGTCTTCGTTGTTGGAATATAGAACGTGTGTTATCTATACGGGCTTGTTCCTGTGTCAGTTGAGTTGTTTCTTTCTGGAGCCGTGACCTCTTTGCTTGTGGTGTTTGTGAAGTGCGTTGTAGGAGCTTTCGTTTAGTGTGTATATCAATGTGGGCTCGTTGTTCTATTTGCAATTGTTGAGCTTCTTTCTTTTGGAGGCGTGACCGGTTTGCTTCTGCTGTTTGAGACGCGTGTTGTAGGCGCCTTCGTTCATTGTTTTTATCCATACGTTGTCGTCTCTGTATTTCCGTAGGTTGAGCTGTTTCGTTTTGGAGCCGTGATGTCTTTGCTTGTAGTGTTTCCGAAGCACATTGTAGGCGCCTGCGTTCATTGTGTCTATTCATGCGGGCACGCTTCTGTATTTCCATTAGTTGACTTCTTTCTTTTTGGAGTCGTGCCTCTTTGCTTGTGGCGTTTCCGAAGAGCGCTGTAGGTGACTGCGTTGATTGTGTCTATCCATGCGGGCCCGTTTTTTTATTTCCGTTATTTGAGTTCTTTCTTTTTGGAGCACGTGACTCCTTTGCTTGTGTCGTTTCAGAAGACCGTTGTAGGCGCCTGCGTTGATTGTGTCTATCCATGCGAGCCCGTTTTTGTATTTCCGTTAGTTGAGCTCTTTCGTTTTGGAGCCGTAACTCCTTGTCCTCCGCAGTTACAGACGCGCGTTGTAGACGCCTGCGTTCATTGCGTCTATCCATGCGGGCTCGTTTTTGTATTTCCATTAGTTGAGCTGTTTCATTTTGGATCCGTTACTGTTTTGCCTCCGCTGTTTTCAAAACGCGTTGTAGGCGCCTGCGTTCATCGTGTGTATCCATGCGGGCTCGTTTTTGTATTTCCGTTAGTTGAGCTGTTTGTTTTTGGACCCGTGACTCTGTTAGCTATACGCCGTCTACTGTTAAGAATTATAATCGCACTTACGTTTAATACGGAGTGCTCGTGTATTTCTTTCCATCTGGTGGCGTTTCTGTGTTTTCTGTGGCTGGACTGTTAATAATGTATTACTGTAATCAATGTTCCCTCTAAGGAGTAGCATATAGTGAGCAAAAAACATTGTTTATGAGCGACATTTTGTTTAAGCCAAAAATTTATGAGCACCAACTCCGACGGTCGGAGTGAGCGATCGTGCGATAAGTATGAGCGACGCCGTCGGAATGAGCGATCGTGCGGGAAGTATGAGCGACGCTCTGAATTCGTGTGAGCGATTGCTCACGCGCTCAGCTTAGAGGGAACATTGACTGTAATACTGTAATGTGATTGAAATATGCTGTGTATTGTGGACGTTTGGGGTTTCCGTACTGTAATCCAACCTTCGAATCCTCTCGTTTCTTTTTTTGCTCTGTGGTGGGCTCGTTGCAGTGTGCCAGTGCGCGTGCGCCTCGATGTGCCCAGCGCCCTGCGTCCATATCTGGTTTACAACCTTCGGTTAGTAAGATGGATTATACATTAGCCATCCCCCGTGTGGCTCCGCCCCTCGTTGTAGTGATAAAGGACAGTAAGGAGGGCCCCGCCCAGCTCTCTACTCCTGACGTCACTCTTCCTCCTCTCCTCAGCCCACAGCCTCTGTCTCAGATTAGCGCTAATATATCGCTCCTGCAAGCGAACTATGATTCTTAGCGTGATGAGAAAAGTCACAAAATCAACCAGAATGTTCAAGGAAATTCTAGAAAAAAAAAAAACCTGATCAAAATCCTTTAAGTAGTTCTCTTGTTCGCTAGCTAAGCGGAGGTAAGGTACACACCCTGAGGCTGGCACATGAGTGAGGATGGCCCCACCCCCCTCCCCTCGGTATGCTGCATGTCTCTCAGATTCGCGCAAATAAATCGGTACTATAAGCGAACTATGATAGCGCAATGAGAGAAGTTGCAAAATCAACCGGAATGTTCAAGTAAATTATAGAATAAAACCCGATCTAAATCTGTTAAGTAGTTCTTTCGTAAAAAGCAAACAGACATACACACAGATATTGGATTTTATATATATACTAGACAAAGAGCCCATTTCGACAACGTAAGATGAAACGGGCACGAGTGGAATAGTATAATATATAATAAGTATAAGCACCACAAACCTGATATAGGTGTATTGAATGAATGCGTAATTAGGCCTCGAGCTGTAGTCAAAATCGCCTTTCAGGCCTCTAGAGCTTTAATCGAAGTCGCCTTTCTCTTTGAATTTTTGCGGCCGTAAATCCGCCGCCTGCCGCGATGTCGGTCTCGTAAGGTTTTTCGGGCAGCTGCGCAGAAGGCGACGTGGAGAAGGCGACTGTGCATTCGGCTTCGGACAGACGTGAGTGAGTGAGGAGACTGGCAAATTATGTATTAAGATAGAGAGATAAAAAAAAAAAGAAGACCAACTGACCCTTGCTGAGTGGTCACAAATTTAAAGCTGTTCTCTAGCCATACTTTTCCTAATTTTTTCCTAATTTTATGGTTTTTATCAAGCCAGAATGGTATTGGTTGTAATCTCAACCAGCCAAAGTGACTCCTTTGCAATATGGCAAATACCTCCATCCTGCAGACAGCCTTTTAACTTCTCACCCCCCAGTCCTAACAATGGGTGCATATTGGAACCACCCAGTGCACAAAAAAATGCCCCCCTCTGACACTGACCCACTAACAGCTGTGTTTGGTGGGCTGACAGAGGGGCTTAAAGTGGAGAAGGACAAACAAACTGTCATGGCCTTCACTACACTATTGGCACACAGACTTATTTTGCTAAACTGGAAGAATCCTAACTCTCCTCTCTTAAGTCAGTGGGTGACTGATGTTTTATATTATTTGAAATTGGGGAAAAAATCAAATTCTCGCTTAGAGGATCTGTGCAGAACTTTTTCAAAACCTCACAGGATCTGATCAATAACATTTTAGAATAAGCTCTTAAAGCACTGAGGAAGCAGATTCTCTTCCCATTTCTTTTTCTTCTCCATTTATCTTTATTCACTTATAAAGTCATCTATTTACTTATTTTTACTGGCTTTAAGTTTTACTCTGCTGGCCATGCTCTCTTTCTCAGGGGTCGGAGTTGATTTGTTTTCAATCCTATTTTTGTAAAAATTGATCAATTTGTATGGAATTTTGTGTGATTTCAATAAAATCAATAAAAATAAAATAAATATAGGTTGTAAGTCACTTTGGATAAAGGTGTCAGACAAATAGGTAAAAGTTGCTGGATGTTGTAACGCATTATTGATTAGCAATTCAATGTATCCTCTTAATTCCTGGTGACGATATTCATTTTTTGTCATACATTGTCTGCGAGACGCTGATAAACCAGATGTTAAAAATCACATTTTTGGTTTCGTTTGACAGGACAAACTGTGGTATATGGCTGGGCGTTCATCTTTTTTTAACTTTGACTCTCAGTTGTTATTATTCCAATACAGAGTCATACAAACTGCCGGTCTGAGGCAAGGCGTTTTAGATTTGGCAGATAATGTATCCGTCATCTTTAAAAAAACAAGCCCCATCAGAGAGTCCAATGCATCACCACTCACATTATTTGGATGATTTCTTGACTGTCAACATCTGAGAGAGTGAACACGTTTTTTTAAATAAAATTTTGCTCTGGTCACTTCTGGCCAGTTAAGCTTTTCCATGACCAGTACTAAGATGGCACTGCCTTGCCTCACATCACGCCCTCTCTAGTGTTGTTCTGTTTATGTCCATGCTGTTTTATCCACAATATTCAAAAGTCCTTTGTTTTCTAAGTGATTGTTACAAGAATTTAATTAAATAAAAAAGAAAGTCTGATGTTGTGTCATGACAGCGCTTTGGGTCTGAGTGTGGACCCACTGGGGTCTGTGTTGCACTCCCTCTCGTCTTGTGTGTTTGTATAACTACATGGAACAGGAGATCACCGTGGGCCATCCCTAGCCATTCAAGTGGTGAAGAAACGTAAGTGGTCTGGTGTGAAATAACAAAAGGTTAGTAGTGTGGCAGACAACCAGGGACCTTGCCCCACCATGGACGGACTGGTAGAGAGGCAATACGCTCCCTGGGACACGAGCGGGCAGCCCCCCCCTGGTTTGCATCAGGGCCACGGGACTGGAGCTTGGATGCACAATCCGGTTGGGGACCGTGGCTGCCACCAGGAGCCTTGGACTGCAGCACTTCCGCCACACCAGGAAGAGCATCTGGAGCACATCTGGGTGCAACATAAAAGGGGGAGCCGGAGTCGGGCGGGAGAGGAGTGGAGGCGGCAGAAGAAAAGAAAGAGAAATGAAAGAAAAGGACTGAGTTTATTGGAGCGATTGGTGCAGGAAGGATAAATAAACGTGTTTGTCTGTGTCAAGGCATCTTCAAAGTAGATGATAAATTATTCTTTGCATTACTGGCCAAAAATTGTGATAGTTCAAAAAAAATAAAAATGACACGTTACAGAAGAACCAAACATTGAGTGAAAAGCGGACACACACATCCACATTTACCGTTGTACCTTTCACTCACTCGTTTATATAAATTACTGACAAATGATCATTTTAATTGTTCACTTACCTGTTTACGTGGACAATAATTTAGCGCAAATATTGTACTGCTGCGTGGTGATTGAGGTAATTATTTATTTAAACATCCATTTGCATTTTAAAAGGAGGCCATGAATAATACAGAATTCTTGTGCGATTCCATGCTTTGCTTTCAGTAATGCGTTAAATCCGTTTACTCTGCAGCTCGGCTCTGCCGCCCCTCATGGGACTTGAAACCAAATCCAAGAACTACAAGTGGAGATTTTATTAGGAGGCATATCAGAGAAAATATAATTAAAAAGATCATTAGTGTTGTTATTTTTCTCTTAATATTGTAAATGCACAACCACTTTGCTAGGACTGCCTGTTAAGTGTGTGCTCTGCTTTAGTATTACATTTCAATTCCCAAAGTGAAACTTTATTTTGGTTTATTTTAGCAAATGACATCATTGGAACACACTCGGTACGTACTTAATCTGGCTTTTATTAATTAACTAGCTGGAATACCCAGAGCTATCCGGGAGGAAAATTATTTATTTATTTTTTTTTAATTATTTGAGATATAATAATAAAAAAAATACAACTTTAAAAACATAAATAAATTAACAATGAAGACTCGCTAATGTGCTTGTATTGTTTACTGAAGTGCGTTGTTATATACAATGTTTTTAGTTTTTCCACCTTTAGCCAATATATAAAGGTCCTTAGCACTTGAAGAAGCCACAGGAAGTTGCATGGGAGTTCGCCCAACCAGTCTACATGTGTTTTGTGGACTTAGAAAAGGCATTTGACCGTGTCCCTCGGGGAGTCCTGTGGGGGGGTGCTCCGGGAGTATGGAGTACCGGACCCCCTGATAAGGGCTGTTCAGTCCCTGTACGATCAGTGCCAGAGCTTGGTCCGCATTGCCGGCAGTAAGTCAAACCCGTTTCCAGTGAGAGTTGGACTCCGCCAGGGCTGCCCTTTGTCACCGATTCTGTTCATAACTTTTATGGACAGAATTTCTAGGCGCAGCCAGGGCGTTGAGGGGGTCCGGTTTGGTGGGCTCAGGATTAGGTCACTGCTTTTTGCAGATGATGTTGTCCTGTTTGCTTCATCAGGCCGTGATCTTCAGCTCTCTTTGGATCGGTTCGCAGCTGAGTGTGAAGCGGCTGGGATGGGAATCAGCACCTCCAAATCCGAGACCATGGTCCTCAGCTGGAAAAGGGTGGAGTGCCCTCTCAGGGTTGGGAGCGAGATCCTGCCTCAAGTGGAGGAGTTCAAGTATCTCAGGATCTTGTTCATGAGTGAGAGAAGAATGGAGCCTGAGATCGACAGGCGGATCGGTGCGGCATCCGCAGTAATGCGGGCTCTGCATTGGTCTGTCGTGGTGAAAAAGGAGCTGAGCCGCAAGGCAAAGCCCTCAATTTACCAGTCGATCTATGTTCCTACCCTCACCTATGGTCATGAGCTATGGGTAGTGAATGAAAGAACGAGATCGCGAATACAAGCGGCTGAAATGAGTTTCCTCCGCAGGGTGTCTGGGCTTTCCCTTAAAGATAGGGTGAGAAGCTCAGTCATCCGGGAGGGGCTCAGAGTAGAGCCGCTGCTCCTCCGCATCGAGAGGAGTCAGATGAGGTGGCTCGGGCATCTGATCAGGATGCCTTCTGGACGCCTCCCTGGTGAGGTGTTCCGGGCACGTCCAACCGGGAGGAGGCCCCGGGGAAGACCCAGGACATGCTGGAGGGACTATGGCTCTTGGCTGGCCTGGGAACGCCTCCGGATTCTCCCAGAAGAACTAGAAGAAGTGGCCGGGGAGAGGGAAGTCTGGGCATCTCTGCTCAAGCTGCTGCCCCCGCGACCCAACCTCGGATAAGCGGAAGAGGATATGGATGGATGGATGAAGTCTACCATCGACTGCATCCTGGCACTGAGGGTTCACTGTGGTATAGCGAGTTTGAGGTGGTCAGCCGTCCGTGGGTTGCCTTACCGGCACGTGCAGGCAGTCTGATTGCCTTGTTATCAGCCCAGGGCAGTAATCGGGAGATCACACTTGCAACTGCTCCCCCAGCCTGTAAAGGGGAGCGTGAGAAAAGGAAAAAGGGGACAAAAAAAAAGAGAGCAGGAGGTTAAAGGACAGAGAAAGGCAGGAGCAGCAGTGAGCCGGAACTTAGGAGAGAAGCAGGCGAATGGGAATGGTGCCCCAGGAGGTAGTGCATGGCAAGCGTTCAGAAGGGGGCACGAGGATCACTCCTGCTGAGCAGCCAGCAGCAGAAGTGATCTTTACACTCAGGAGGATCCTCTCGCTGCGTGGAGCCTGGAGTAGGGTCTGATGGACATGGGACAGTTCTGAAGGATGTCTGCGCCTGTTGGTGGACGTCTCTCTGTGCTGCAAGGTCTGAGTAGTGTAAGCCGGAGAGGCGTCGGTTTTAAAAAGGAAACCCCGGAGATGAGAATTTTAAAGACTCCTGCCTTTAATGATTATTTATTTATTTACTGATTGATTTTAACCTCTACCAGCACTTTGATGTTTTTATGGATTATTTATTTATTGAATTTTTTTTTAGAGCACTGCACTTTTTGGAACACTTGTTTTGTCAGTCAGTCATTCTCCAAACAGCTATATCCTAACACAGGGTCACGGGGGTCTGCTGGAGCCAATCCCAGCCAGCATAGGGCGCAAGGCAGGAACAAACTCCACGCAGGGAGGACCCGGCAAGCGAGGCCAGGTCTCCTAACTGCGAGGCAGCAGTGCCACCGTGCCGCCCCACTTGTATTGTAGATTGTTTTAATTAAAGCACTTGCACTCTGCATCTTCCCCTTGGATCAGCCATGCTAATCCCCGTTATGGTTCTGACGGTGTCGGGTTCAAGAGGCTCCCATTAAGGAAGAGGGAGCAAAGAGCTGACCCACACTGCCACATTCCCATCGAGTGCAAATGAGAATACTGACCAAGTTTCTTGGCCACCTTTTATCAAATTTTTCATAAAACGTTCAACTCAGTTGATTGAGCTGCCCCACAGGACATCCTGAGACTTTGTGGAGATCTCCTCAAGGTTGCTGGATATCATGGCCGGCCTGTACACTGGTACTGTGAGTGCTGTGCAGAGTGGAGACAAAGTCTCAGCGTTTTTCCCAGTTGATTCTGGGGTTCTTCAGGGGTGTGTTCTGCTCCTACTCTGTTCAGTGCTTGCATGGACTGGGTGTTGGGGTAAGGTCATGGAGTCCAACGGGTGTGGAGCATCTCTTGAAGAAAGACTCACTGGTCTTGACTTTGCTGATGATGCTGCGATCTTCACGGAGTCAATGGAGGCTCTGAGTGAGGTCTGGGCTTGTGAGTGACCTGATTAAAGGCCTGGATGTTGGTTTTTAAGACCTCGTGGGTACAGCCATCAGAATGTGTCTGTCTATGGAGAGAGTGTCGACCTCATCCAGGGGTTTACTTACCTTGGCAGTGACATTCGTGTCTCTGGTGACTCCTCCTATGAAGTCAGTAGACAGATTGGGAGAGCAAGGGGGGGTCATGAGGTCACAGGAAAGGAGTTTGTGGCGCTCCCGATATCTCTGCAAAAATATGAAGGTCCAAGTCTTTAGAGTCCCGGTGCTCCCTGTCTTGCTATGTGGTTGCGAGACATGGACGCTAACCAGTGACCTGAGATGAAGACTGGACTCCTTTGGTACTGTGTCTCTCCGGAAAATCTTTGGGTTTGACTTTGTGTTGAATGAGCGGTTGCTCATGGAGTCCCAAATGAGGCACATTACCTGCATTGTGAGGGAGGATCAGTTACGGCAATACGGCCATGTGGCGCGTTTCCCCGAGGGTGATCCAGCTCATAAGATCCTCATTGTTGGGAACCCGAGTGGCTGGACCAGGCCAAGGGGTAGCCACGTAACACCTGGCTGCGGCAGATAGAGGGTCATTTCCGGAGGGTGGGACTGGACCGCGTGTCTGCCTGGGAGGGGGGATGCCAACTGGGACAGTGAGCTGTTTCGTTGTGTGGTGGATAGGGGCAATATGCTGACCTCTAACATGTTTTGCTTGTTGGGTTCTTCTCGTTTCACCATATTAGGGTGGTTTCCATTTTGTTCTCTCAGTTGTTCCTTTTCTTGCAACTTTTCTGGTGCTCATGCAGTTAGTCTGTGGGTTTCAGTAGCGTCATGGCGAGCGTTTCCTTGGCTCCAGCTGCTGTTCGTGCCTCTCAGTGCATGTGTGCGGTCAGGCAGGTGTCGGCGCTTACTGAAACAGAAGATCATATTGTTCTCTTTAGTTCTTCCAGAACATTGGGTTCACGTGTCATAGTGGTTGGATTTCTGCTTGTTCCTAAACTGTTGCATTTGTTCATTCTGTTTGTGTTATGGTTATTTTCCTTCACTCGCAGGAAGTGAGTTTTGTTGTCCGGAAACCATGAACACTGCCATCACTTGGAGTAATCGTGTAAAATGTCCTTAATTTACTGGTAAGTGAAACAATGGAAAATGCATTTATCCTTGAAGATTTATTATCTTTAATACCAAATAATATTCTTTCGGCTTCCTAAATGGCATTGGTGCAACATTTTGCCCACCTCATGTGAGAATAAGCACTGCCTGGTCCAGTAGATTTTAACACAGTAAACCTCGGATCATTTCATGGCATCAATGCACAGGTAAGTTCTTTTCTAAATGATTTTCATGTATTTGTCCAAATTAGATGTGTATAGTATGTCCAGTTAGGTCCACCATACGTCCGAGTTTACCCAGAAATGTCATTTTTTTTTACGGGCCTGTCTGGGTGTCCCGGCAGATTTGACAAAATTGTCAGCTTGTTCAGGTTTTTCACACTGCGGCCCATCGTTACCAACCAGGTTGACTCCCCAACACCCAAATTCACATCCGTTTTGAAGTTTTACCTACCGTATAGTTCTTCGATGGTGAAGCCATAGATGAGTGCTTCTAAAATAGTATGCAACATTATGGCATTACTGTAATTTCAAACGTCACCCATTTACACCACCCTACTCTGACTGGGGGACTCCAAGGTCCCCATAGTCGTCTTTTTTTATTTTTGTGCCCTCTTTTGCCCTGTTCACTCTTCTGTGGCTCCGTTACCTCAGCCCAGCACAGAATATTAGTTCTGTTGCTCTGTCTTATGCCAGGCACAAGTGAGGTACTCACACAGACGTCAAGCTCGAGGTCTTCAGGGGGATACTGCGAGACTTCTTGGTCTTCCATCACAGCAATATGTTTGTTAAGCTAGTTATCTCACAAGGTTACATCTCGCCTGAAGAAGGGGCCTGAGTTGCCTCGAAAGCTTGCATATTGTAATCTTTCTAGTTAGCTAATAAAAGGTGTCATTTTGCTTAACTTTTCATTAAAGGGAGAATAGAAAGTTAATCTTTTATGTACAGTTGTACTTGAAAGTTTGTGAACCATTTAGAATTTTCTGTATTTCTGCATAAATATGACCTAAAACATCATCAGATTTTCACCCAAGTCCTAAAAGTAGATAAAGAGAAACCAGTTAAACAAATGAGACAAAAATATTATACTTGGTCATTTATTTATTGAGGAAAATGATCGAATATTACATATTTGTGAGTGGCAAAAGTATGTGAACCTTTGCTTTCAGTATCTGGTGTGACCCCCCAACTAAACGTTTCCAGTAACTGTTGATCAGTCCTGCACATCGGCTTGGAGGAATTTTCGCCCATTCCTCTGTACAGAACAGCTTCAACTCTGGGATGTTGGTGGGTTTTCCTCACATTAACTTCTCGCTTCAGGTCCTTCCACAACATTTCGATTGGATTAAGGTCAGGACTTTGACTTGGCCATTCCAAAACATAACTTAATTCTTCTTCAACCATTCTTTGGTAGAACGACTTGTGTGCTTAGGGTCGTTGTCTTGCTGCATGACCCATCTTCTCTTGAGATTCAGTTCATGGACAGATGTCCTGACATTTTCCTTTAGAATTCTCTAATATAATTCAGAATTCATTGTTCCATCAATGAAGGCAAGCCATCCTGGCCCAGATGCAGCAAAACAAGCCCAAACCATGATACTACCACCACGTTTCACAGATGGGATAAGGTTCTTATGCTGGAATGCAGTGTTTTCCTTTCTCCAAACATAACACTTTTCATTTAAAGCAAAAAGTTCTATTTTGGTCTCATCTGTCCACAAAACCTTCTTCCAATAGCCTTCTGGTTTGTCCACGTGATCTTTAGCAAACTGCAGACGAGCAGCAATGTTTTTTTTTGGAGAGCAGTGGCTTTCTTCTTGTAACTCTGCCATGCACACCATTGTTGTTCAGTGTCCTCCTGATGGTGGATTAATGAACATGAACATTAGTCAATGTGAGAGAGGCCTTCAGTTTCTTAGAAGTTACCCTGTGGTCCTTTGTGACCTCGCCAACTATTACACGCCTTGCTCTTAGAGTGATCTTTGTTGGTCGACCACTCCTGGGGAGGGTAACAATGGTCTTGAATTTCCTCCATTTGTACCTGACTGTGGATTAGTGGAGTCCAAACTCTTTAGAGATGGTTTTGTAACCTTTTCCGGCCTGATGAGTATCAACAGCTCTTTGTCTGAGGTCCTCAGAAGTCTCCTTTGTTCGTGCCATGATACACTTCCACAAACGTGTTGTGAAGAGCAGACTTTGATAGATCCTGTTCTTTAAATAACACTGGGTGCCCACTCACACCTGATTGTCATCCCATTGATTGAAAACACCGGACTCGAATTTCACCTTCAAACTAACTGCTAATCCTAGAGGTTCACATACTTTTGCCACTCACAAATATGTAATATTTGATCATTTTCCTCAATAAATAAATGACCAAGTATAAGATTTTTGTCTCATTTGTTTAACTGGTTTCTCTTTATCTACTTTTAGGACTTGAGTGAAAGTCTGATGATGTTTTAGGTCATATTTATGCAGAAATGTAGAAAATTCTTAAAGGTTCACAAACTTTCAAGCACAACCGTAGGCCGCAGTGTTTGCCCACTTCCTTGTCTCTTCACTGAGTCACTAGACTGGCCCGCTGTGTTTCGGAGAGTCCAGTGTAGCGTCTTCTTGCCTTGTGAGCCTTTGCACTGGAGTGCGTGTGGCCATGCGTCACCTCTCGTCCCGTGTATTCTCCATCCATCCATCCATTGTCTTCTGCTTATCCGAGGTCGGGTCGTGGGGGCAGCAGCTTGAGCAGAGATGTCCAGACTTCTCTCTCCTTGGCCACTTCTTCTAGCTCTTCCGGGAGAATCCCGAGGCGTTCCCAGGCCAGTCGAGAGACATAGTCCCTCCAGCGTGTCCTGGGTCTTCCCCCGGGGCCTCCTCCCGGTTGGACGTGCCCGGAACACCTCACCAGGGAGTCGTCCAGGAGGCATCCTGATCAGATGCCCGAGCCACCTCATCTGACTCCTCTCGATGCGGAGGAGCAGCAGCTCTACTCTGAGCTCCTCCCGGATGACTGAGCTTCTCACCCTATCTTTAAAGGAGAGCCCAGACACCCTGCGGAGGAAACTCATTTCAGCCGCTTGTATTCACAATCTCGTTCTTTCGGTCACTACCCATAGCTCATGACCATAGGTGAGGGTAGGAACATAGATCGACTGGTAAATTGAGAGCTTTGCCTTATGGCTCAGCTCCTTTTTCACCACGACAGACTGATGCAGAGCCCGCATCACTGCGGACGCCGCACCGATCCGCCTGTCGATCTCACGCTCCATTCTTCCCTCACTCGTGAACAAGACCCCGAGATACTTGAACTCCTCCACTTGGGGCAGGATCTCGCTACCAACCCTGAGAGGGCATTCCACCCTTTTCCGGCTGAGGACCATGGTCTCGGATTTGGAGGTGCTGATTCCCATCCCAGCCGCTTCACACTCAGCTGTGGACCAATCCAGAGAGAGCTGAAGATCACGGCCTGATGAAGCAAACAGGACAACATCATCTGCAAAAAGCAGTGACCCAATCCTGAGTCCACCAAACCGGACCCCCTCAATGCCCTGGCTGCGCCTAGAAATTCTGTCCATAAAAGTTATGAACAAAATCGGTGACAAAGGGCAGCCCTGACAGAGTCCAACTCTCACTGGAAACGGGTTTGACTAACTGCCGGCAATGCGGACCAAGCTCTGGCACCGATCGTACAGGGACCGAACAGCCCTTATCAGGGGGTCCGGTACCCCATACTCTCGGAGTACCCCCCACAGGATTCCCCGAGGGACACGGTCGAATGCCTTTTCCAAGTCCACAAAACACATGTAGACTGGTTGGGCAAACTCCCATGCACCCTCTAGGACCCTGCTAAGGGTATAGAGCTGGTCCACTGTTCCGCGACCAGGACGAAAACCACACTGTTCCTCCTGAATCCGAGGCTCGACTATCCGACGGACCCTCCTCTCAAGGACCCCTGAATAGACTTTTCCAGGGAGGCTGAGGAGTGTGATCCCTCTGTAGTTGGAAAACACCCTCCGGTCCCCCTTCCTAAAGAGGGGGACCACCACCCCGGTCTGCCAATCCAGAGGCACTGTCCCTGATGTCCATGCGATGTTGCAGAGGCGTGTCAACCAAGACAGTCCTACAACATCCAGAGCCTTGAGGAACTCCGGGCATATCTCATCCACCCCCGGGGCCCTACCACCAAGGAGTTTTTTGACCACCTCGGTGACCTCAGTCCCAGAGATGGGGGAGCCCACCTCCGAGTCCCCATGCTCTGCTTCCTCATTGGAAGGCATGTTAGTGGGATTGAGGAGGTCTTTTAAGTACTCCCCCCACCGACCCACAATGTCCCGAGTCGAGGTCAGCAGCGCACCATCCCCACCATATACAGTGTTGACACTGCACTGCTTCCCCTTCCTGAGATGCCGGATGGTGGACCAGAATCTCCTCGAAGCCGTCCGAAAGTCGTTCTCCATGGCCTCCCCAAACTCCACCCACGCCCGAGTTTTTGCCTCAGCAACCACCAAAGCTGCATTCCGCTTGGCCTGCCGGTACCTATCAGCTGCCTCCAGGGTCCCACAGGACAAAAGGGTCCTGTAGAACTCCTTCTTCAGCTTGACGGCATCCCTCACCGCCGGTGTCCACCAACGGGTTCGGGGATTGCCGCCACGACAGGCACCGACCACCTTACGGCCACAGCTCCGGTCAGCCGCCTCAACAATAGAGGCACGGAACATGGCCCATTCGGACTCAATGTCCCCCACCTCCCTCGGGATGTGGTCGAAGTTCTGCCGGAGGTGGGAGTTGAAGCTACTTCTGACAGGGGGCTCTGCCCCGTGTATTCTCCTTTTATAAACCGTTCAGTTGCGCAGGTCTGTTGAATCAAACATGCAGATGATACCGCCAACAGCTGGCTAGGACGCTGTCAATAATAAAATTCAGGAAGCACCTTAAATCGGAGCTGTGGTAATAGTGCTGACCTAATCACACACAAAAACCACATAAGAAGAAGAACAATATTAACATGTCAGTATTACAGCCACCCAGTTATTGTTTCGAATGGACTCTAGCAAATTGTTTGCAGCTTCCATCAGCCACAAGTTGGAACTGTTGTCCTTTTCTCATTATTTGTTCAAAGACTGTTTCCTCGTGTATTCCTTAGCCAGGTTTTTATTCAGGCCTTATCAACTCTTTTTTTTTTTCCTCCTTTTACCACAGTTTATCGCTACGGTCTTCCTATAACTGGCCTAGTCTATCCCTCCGTAGACTCCATTTTCATTTTTTCATTCGTGTACCTGGTGATGAGACAAATCTCGAGCATCTCTTGCAACTAGCAGGTGCTCCAAAACAGCACATCTTCTTCTCCAGGGTACGTAAGCTGGCTGAATTTTGCAAGAGTTGTGCTCAATCTGCGCAGAAGAGTTTCATCCTAATGTTGTTAGTGTTCTGGTTTTGTAACACACAATCTCGACTGCCTCCCAAAATGAAGTTCATGCAAGTGCATTTAAAACAAAAATCTGAGGTCATCTGTAAAGAAAGTAATGGAGCCAATGATGTCGTCATCGTGTAAGCCATTCCGTACCATTTTCTCCATCGAGTTCGCTGTTAGCTCAGCTGTCCAGTGTTTTGTCCAGTTTAAGGTTTACACTTCAACCACATGACTCGGTAGTTCATCTAAGATTTCCGTGACTGTTTGCATAAAGAAGTGCAGAAGTGCTTCCAGGCTTGGGTCTTAACTGCATTTTCTAGGCCTCCGCTTTGTCTTTGAGAATTCTGAGGACCTGAATTATGTTCCAATGCTGCCCTCTCTGCTCGAGACTAATGAGGTTTCATTCCTTTAGCCTGTCACAGCTGGACAAACCCTACACTCCCAGGATGCACCTGGTTGGGTAACTTGTACCAAAAGTCTTTTTCTAGTGAACACCATTGTTAGTTCATGACGAGACAGGAATGGGGCCGTGAGCTGCTTGACGGGCCCCTCAGCTTTTTTCTCAATACCAAAGACATTCACATTATGTTGTAACGGTCCGGTGCCGCTAAGATTCAATGGTGATTTATTTATTTTTTTGGTGGAGATTCCAGGCCCGACCCGCACACACTCACAACCAGAGATCAAAAAAAGCAACTGGTAACTGTTATAATATGTTTGGTATGATATTAAGTTTAATGTCACTGTCTGTGCACACTGTTATGGATTCATTCATACAGGCAGACCAAGTATGGTACGCAGGGGCTCAGCATTTAGAATTGCCGAGCCAAGCACAGGACTAGAGAGCCAAAGACAACTGCAGAATTGAATAGTCAGCCTAAAGACAGACTAGTGTACTTCTGTCCTCTGTCAGCACAAAAATCCTGCTTCCTTGTTGGGAGAATGAGAACTGCATGAAGGCATTGTGCTATTCCTGTATTTTTGAAGGTGGGGTTCGAGTCCTTTCCTGTCCTTGTTTGGATACAGAGAAAGAGCCTGCACATGGAGTAACCAGTATACAGTGGAACCTCAGTTCATGACCATAATTCGTTCCAAACCTCTGGTTGTAAACCGAATTGGTCGTGAACCGAAGCAATTTCCCCCATAGGATTGTATGTAAATACAATTAATCCGTTCCAGACTATATGAACTGTATGTAAATATATATTTTTTTAAAGATTTTTAAGCACAAATACGGTGAATTACTCCATAGAATGCACAGTGTAATAGTAAACTAATGTAAAAACATTGAATAATACGGACACAAACACCCAGGCTCCCTGCTCAGCTGCACGTGCCCTCTCTCTCTCTCTCTCTCTCAGCTGCACGCTCGCTCTCTCTCTCTCTCTCAGCTGCACGCTCGCTCTCTCTCTCTCTCTCAGCTGCACGCTCGCTCTCTCTCTCTCTCTCTCTCTCAGCTGCACGCTCTCTCTCTCTCTCTCTCTCTCTCAGCTGCACGCTCTCTCTCTCTCTCTCTCTCAGCTGCACGCTCGCTCTCTCTCTCTCTCAGCAGCACGCGCTCTCTCTCTCTCTCAGCTGCACGTGCCCTCTCTCTCTCTCTCAGCAGCACACGCTCGCTCTCTCTCTCTCTCTCTCAGCTGCACGTGCCCTCTCTCTCTCTCTCAGCAGCACACGCTCTCTCTCTCTCTCAGCTGCACGCTCGCTCTCTCTCTCTCTCTCTCTCTCAGCTGCACGCTCTCGCTCTCTCTCTCTCTCTCTCTCAGCTGCACGCTCGCTCTCTCTCTCTCTCAGCAGCACGCGCTCTCTCTCTCTCTCAGCTGCACGTGCCCTCTCTCTCTCTCTCAGCAGCACACGCTCGCTCTCTCTCTCTCTCTCTCAGCTGCACGTGCCCTCTCTCTCTTTCTCAGCAGCACACGCTCTCTCTCTCTCTCAGCAGCACACGCTCTCTCTCTCTCTCAGCTGCACGTGCCCTCTCTCTCTCTCTCAGCAGCACACGCTCTCTCTCTCTCTCAGCAGCACACGCTCTCTCTCTCTCTCAGCAGCACACGCTCTCTCTCTCTCTCTCTCTCAGCTGCACACGCTCGCTCTCTCTCTCTCTCTCTCTCTCAGCTGCACGTGCCCTCTCTCTCTCTCTCTCAGCAGCACACGCTCTCTCTCTCTCTCTCTCTCTCTCAGCAGCACACGCTCTCTCTCTCTCTTTCTCTCAGCTGCACGTGCCCTCTCTCTCTCTCTCTCTGTCAGCAGCACACGCTCTCTCTCTCTCAGCTGCACGTGCCCTCTCTCTCTCTCAGCAGCACGTGCCCTCTCTCTCTCTCTCTCAGCAGCACACGCTCTCTCTCTCTCAGCAGCACACGCTCTCTCTCTCTCAGCAGCACGTGCCCTCTCTCTCTCTCTCAGCAGCACACGCTCTCTCTCTCTCTCTCTCTCAGCTGCACGTGCCCTCTCTCTCTCTCTCAGCAGCACACGCTCTCTCTCTCTCTCTCTCAGCTGCACGTGCCCTCTCTCTCTCTCTCTCAGCAGCACACGCTCTCTCTCTCTCAGCAGCACACGCTCTCTCTCTCTCAGCAGCACACGCTCTCTCTCTCTCTCAGCTGCACGTGCCCTCTCTCTCTCTCTCTGTCAGCAGCACACGCTCTCTCTCTCTCAGCTGCACGTGCCCTCTCTCTCTCTCTCTCTCTCTCTCAGCTGCACGTGCCCTCTCTCTCTCTCTCAGCAGCACACGCTCTCTCTCTCTCTCAGCAGCACACGCTCTCTCTCTCTCTCTCTCTCTCTCTCTCAGCTGCACGTGCCCTCTCTCTCTCTCTCTGTCAGCAGCACACGCTCTCTCTCTCTCAGCTGCACGTGCTCTCTCTCTCTCTCAGCAGCACACGCTCTCTCTCTCTCAGCTGCACGTGCCCTCTCTCTCTCTCTCAGCAGCACACGCTCTCTCTCTCTCTCTCTCTCAGCTGCACGTGCCCTCTCTCTCTCTCTCAGCAGCACACGCTCTCTCTCTCTCAGCTGCACGTGCCCTCTCTCTCTCTCTCAGCAGCACACGCTCTCTCTCTCTCTCAGCTGCACGTGCCCTCTCTCTCTCTCTCTCAGCAGCACACGCTCTCTCTCTCTCTCAGCAGCACACGCTCTCTCTCTCTCTGGTTTCTGGTGTTTTTAGCTGTTTAGCTGGTGGGAGCGAAAGCCTTGTGCAGCCATTCTAAAAACAAAGTCCTTGTGACTCAACCCTTCGTGTTTGCCCTCCACATCACTGGCAGTCTGGCTTTGTTTACATTGTGCTGCTTGAAAGCACGTGGGTTCTCAAATTGGTAAATGAGTAAACTGCCTGGTTAACGCTGTAACTCATTTTGCAACATCAGCTGCTTTAATAGATTCTTTCTGCTTTAGAATAGTCGAAATCGTAGGTTTTGACTTCTTGTACTCGGCGGCAAGATCAGTAACACGAACGCCACGCTCATACTTTTCAATAATTTCTTTCTTTACTTCGATTTCAATTTTCTGCAAAACTTTCTTCTCACCACTCTTCACTTGCTTAGAAGCCATGGTTAACCGCAAAAGCACACGAAATACTGTAGAGCACACAGAGTTCACAGGTAAAGCACGCACGTCTGACTGAGAACAATGAACAGGGAGAGGCTGAACACGTACTTAAATACAGTAATCGGTGCGTACGAACCGGAAGGGAAATGAAATAGAGCACAAAGAGTTCACAGCGAAAGCACGCACGTCTGACTGAGTACAATGCAACACGTGCGGAAATCATCAACGCGCACAAACCGAAAGGGAAACTGGCTTGTTCGTATACAGAGTGTGTGGTCGTGAACCGAGGCAAAAGTTTGGCGAACTTTTTGGTCGTAAACCGAGTTGTACGTGTACCGAGACATTCGTGAACCGAGGTTCCACTTTGAAGCTAAACGGACGGAAGATTATGTCCTCCATCCGGAAAATCCTTTCAGCGTGGCGACAAAAGATGGCAGACAGAGTAGATCAAGACTCCCACATTCTTGATAGTCTGTCATAAGCTTCCCGTCTGTAATACCGCGTAAGCCGATATTAAATAAAGCTAAGTTATCCTTATACTTCTCATGTAATCTTGTAACCGCCATATTGCATGCTGGGGGGGATAACACCTTTTTAATTTATAATTATTTAAATTCAGGTTAATTAAAATGGTGCAATTGAAAAGAACACATTTCCGGAGAGCTAATGCCTCTTAAGGAAACAGTAATAAAACAATTAAAGAATATATTAAACACTAGTAAACGAAATGTAACTACACGCTAAATAATCCTGCCCCAGTCCCTTTATGGCGATGTACAACAAACACAAACCAACCACAACAATACGCACTCAAGACAATGTCCTCATACAGTCCAACACAGCAAAAGCAGGTGAAATGGTATGGTGTGAAGATGAAAACCCTGAGAACAGCTTCTGTAGAAAATCACTAAAACAGACCTACCGGTAGTCCTGAGCAGCGAGGGGTGAGATTTCCAGGAGTGCTCCTTTTGAAGACGCACGATGACTAATCCCCCACTATAACACGACAGGCAGGCACGAGACAGTCCATTCATCATAACGGGAAACGATCCAGGGCACAATTGACTTTTTAGACGACACATTGGACAGGATACACAAAAACACCGATCTCCTGTCGCTCCATCAGGCCCCCCTTTTAAACTTTCCCGCTGGCCTCTTTTGTCCCCAGCAGCCCCTACTTCTGTTCTGGTCATCTTATGCAGGTAACCCCCTTGGGCTGCTGGGAAATGGAGTTCTTCCCACGGTAGCACTGCTCCAACGGTCACTGGTGCATTTGTGTTTTCCCCAATGTTAGTGAGAGGGTCCTGTGATGGGGTTACACTGTTGCCAAATTAGTGCAGTCGGAATTCACTGTGTTTCCAGAATGAGGTGCATGTGCACCTTTTGGTTAGAAACAGTGAATACAGAACAAAGGTTTCAGTAGCAGAATGATGATAAATGTCAGGACCAACGACATCTTGTCTTTTTTGTTCAATAAAAGTTTGATCATTCACTTCACAGTGAAACTTGAAAGTGCCATTAGAAGGAGGACAACCCCTTCACTTGACTTGACATACAGAGGTCACCAAACTTGAATTCTTTGCATCCAAAATATTCCATTTCTTATTTTAGCAGGTAAAGCTTGAATAGTGGCGTAAGTTCAATAATTTAAAAACTGCACGTCATATTCTAGTGGAAAAGCAAAAGTGACATGGTAACTTGTTTGAATTTACTTTCCACCCAAAGAATTTAAGTTTTATTTAAATTTCACTTATTAATGTACACGAGATTACTGCTGCATGCCTGCTCCATGGGCCTGCACTCAATTTCCAGCCTGGTCATTTTTACTTTCTTGTATACGAAAGTATTCGTCCAAAGATTCGATGTTCAGATTTTAATGAATCTCGATGTTTTAGATCTCCCTGAGTCCGAAAATACTATTTTTGGAATTATGTCTGTGTGTGTGTGTGTAAACACGGTAACTAGAGTACACTTTCACTTAGGTCAACCAAATTTTGCATACAAGTATTATGTGCAAAACATAAATTGCTATTAACTTTTGGGCTATTTCCACTAACCAGGAGTACTTTACCTTTTATTCATGCAGCTGCAGCGTCGGATTTATTCAACTTTACTTTTATAATAATTGTTCAATATATTATTAATTTGATTTGTTGATGGTTTTTTAATGCACATAATATAAAAATACAGTGGAACCTCGGTTTGCGAGTTGGTTTACCTTTGTGAGTTGGTAAACCTTGGTTTACGAGTGTTTTGCAAGACGAGCTCAAATTTTTAATAAATTTTGACTTGATAAACGAGTGAGGTCTTGCAGTACAAGTAGTATGTATACGCTTTGTCTGCTGAGCGTCATGTGATCGCAACTGAGCTGATGGTTCTCTCTCTCTCTCGCTGCGGGATTGTGGGCAATCGTCTCCTATTCTCTGTCTGAGTTGGTGTGCCTCACTCAAAGTCAACATCCGTATGAGCGCATACTGTTTACTGCAGCATTGTGACTGTGTGCGTGTGTGCTGTGACATGCGAGTCTCCGTCTTGCTCCCCAAAACACGAAGCTGAGTCTCAGTACTTTAGCAACACCAGCATCAGCTTGAAAAAGCAACAGCGCGGTTATTTATTGTAGCAGGATCTGCCACTCTCCTATACACAGACACTGCGCATTTATAATGTTCCTTGTATCACCCATTGACGGCAGGCGCTTATAGCATGTCCACAATCTTTTTGGATTTGCTTTTACGGCGAACTGCTACAGCGCTGGGAGACTGTGATTGCTTTGGGATGTTCTTCCACGTGTTGTCTCATTGGGTGGAATCCCACAAGAGTTTAGAAACTCACTCACACCAACCATGATTCTTTTCAAAGGTAAAGTGCAGGTTAATTTTTTTAATACAAAATATAAAGTAAAAATATATAAATCATTTTTATATGAATAGTTTTGGGTTGTGGAACGAATCATCTGAGTTTCCATTATTTCTTATGGGGAAATTCACTTTGATATACGAGTGCTTTGGACTGCAAGCACGTTTCTGGAATGAATTATGCTCGCAAACCGAGGTTCCACTGGATCATTGTCTTGCGGTTTACTCGTGAAATATTCATCCCCATATCCGAGTATACAAGAAAGTCGAGGGGAGACCACTCCCGATTTTTTTGGTATGGAGTTTGCACGTTTTATTAGCAGTTGTAATGTTAAGAGCGGCTGACAGAGGGCACTGTAGAACAATCTTGGCACTCTACATGTCCTGTGAACAAAACCCAATCAGGGACACAACAGTAGAAGTGAATTTTAGTGATTCTTGATCCTTTATTTGTCATATACATTTTTTTTATTAGGAATTTGTCATTTTGCGCATACATCAACTTACTCTCCAGAGATTATTGGGGTCAGAGCACAGGGCCAGCTATTTGTATGGCAACCCTGAAGCAATTGCAGGTGAAGGGATTTGCTCAAGGGCCCAGCGGAGTAGCATCCCTTCTGTCACTGCCTGGATTTCAACTGGCATCCCGATACCAATCCAGATTCTTTAGCCAGAGAGTGGGGTGCAGAGCAGAGTGAACTGCAACACATTATAAGGAAGTGAAAAGAATGTATTCAAAAACATAACTTCATTTTAATAAGCATAGATCTCTATTGGACAAGAACTTTCCAATCCTTTATAGAGTTAAATGGAGTGCCATTTTATGGGTTATGGTCCCCTGATGATGTCTATCAGGGCATATGGGAACATTAACACCTGGGCCCAAGTGTTCAAAAGGTTTAATTTGGACCAAAATAATCCAGATTTTGAAATTTCCCTTATTTGTCACCCAGGATCACATAATCCATCTTACTTTTGTCCCGATTTTTCAAAGCAAAATGGGATTGAATCACTCTGATCCAGACTTTTCAAGATTACCAAACCTGTCAACGGGACTGCATATCCCACTGAAGGCTCCTGGGAACGTAAAACAGGTAGAATAGCCAGCATGGGATCCCTCAAAGTGAATTTATTTGCTCAGGAAAAATAATCTCGACTCCTGTCTTTGAATATTTTAGACCAATTTCTAACCTGCCTTTCTTAAGTAAAATTTTAGAAAAGGCAGTCATTACGTAGCTAATTGATCACTTGATTCAACATTCTATTCAGGTTTTAGAACAAATCACAGTACAAAAACTGCAAAGGTTAAAGTAGTAGATGATTTGATGGTTAATGTGGACTGAGGCTGTTTATCTGTTCTTGTTGTCTGACTTTAGTGCAGCATTTGACACCATTGATCACAGTATTGTTATAAATTGCCTTAGTCAATGGGTGGGCCACTCCGTCAGTGTCTTAAATTGGTTTATCTTACTTAACAGGTTAAAAAATTCATTAATTGTGTTGATATACTTACTAGACCCATGATATTTGACAAGAGCAGTGATATACCATATAAATCTATATGCTTCCATTTGGCGATATTATCTCAAAATACAAGTTGAGCTACCACAGCTATGCAGATAACACACAGTTCTGAACAACCCATTTTCAAGATTTGATCCAATCCATCATCCAAAATCTGATCATCAGAGTCCTGGAGATAACAGACGAAGCTCCAGGCAGACAGTCCCAGGTCTTCTCTCCATTATTTGTAGCCCTAGACGTGACCTCGCACTGGAGGTACAAGGCCCATGAAGATCTTGGAGACACAAGTGTAGGTTTTAACAAGACCTTAGTTGGCAAGAGGAAGAGTTTTGCTATTTTGTACTAATTATTTGCTCTTATCTGTTTATCCTTGCTGCATTTATTTATGTAACAAAATCTCTTCTTGTAACAGTCTTGGAGGTCCTAAATTGGTTTTGGGGGTTTGGGGCTCAGGAGTACTTGTACTGTGTTTGAATGGATTTTCTCAAGAGTACTCCAGTTGCTGCCCATATTCCCAATAAGTGCAAGTTAATTATTGTCTCTGAATTGGCCCTACTTGAGTGTGAGCATCTGTGTATTAAGTGTAGTCGTGATGGACTGATGGCCCCTACAGGGTTGATTCTGCTCTTCAAATTGAGCTTTCCTCAAATGGACTACAATAATGATAAATGGATAGACCCTAATGGTGGGCTCTTCACAGAGCAAGCGTTAAGTATCGAACAGCCATCAATTGACTTGATACAGTACATCAGTCAATTTCCAGCCGTTTTGTCATGGTGATGACAGTCCCTCCAATAGACTTGACAGTTCAAACCAAACTTTCCTGTTGCTATAAAGAGTTTCGCTCCTCCTATACAAGTTCAAGGTGGTCCCTGCTCAGAAATACAGTCTCTTCCCTGTGGAGCCACACTTGAGACCTGTCCTATAGGTGGTGTCTGACCAGTGGCCTCCTTAGAGCTCCGTATCTCCTGAAACAAGTAAGCCTGCAATTCGCTAGCGAATCGGGAATCCAAAAATGGCAATCAGTTTCTGTTCCGTCCGATATCTGGATGGATGACATATCATGGAGGGTGGGTGCGTCTGGAGAACTGTCATTTAATTACATACGCATATCTGTAGTAAAGCAGTCTCTTTTTGTGGAGACGTGATTCCGTTGCCTTTGCTGACACCGCCTGCTGGCAGAGTGGAACACAGCAAGTTCAGCCCTGCGCCCTTATCTGGTTTACGCCGTGTAGTTTGGACGTCTGGGAATTCTGTACTGTAATACTGTAATGTGATTCACATATGTGCTGAATCCTCGTTTTTGTTTTCTCTGTGGCGGGCTCGTTGTAGTGCGGCAGTGCGCGTGTGCCTCGATGCGCCCTGCGTCCATATCCGGTTTACAACCTTCGGTTAGTAATATGGATGATCTGAAGGAGCTGAGCCTCAACTCTAGGCCCTGATCAACCCCTTTACGATGTAATGGAGGATGAATCTAGGAGCCCCGTGTAGTTACCCCTATTAGGGCCACTTGTACCAGGGAGTCTTGTTGCAGTAGTCACTACTCACAACTCATAACTGTAAATGAGGATGAGGAACTAGACTGAGGATTAAACCAAGAAACATCTCTGGATCTATCCTGTGCTTTAGTACCACTGGCTAGTAAGAGGATCATTAGGAAGGAAACAAAAAATGAGGTGATTAACTGTCACCACCATAACCCCCAAATAAAACAGAGCTTATTTTATCCTTTTGAACTTTTAAGTGAAACTGACCAGTAAGGTTTGACGGACATCAACTTTCAAGTTTTGTGAA